>NC_064615.1:57458757-57761636 GCF_023898315.1 Schistocerca nitens
ATGGGGAGCAAACAGGACTTCTCTGCTCTGGTTTTATAGGGCATTTGTGCGATCTCGGCTCGATTATGGGTGCCCAGTATATGGGTCTCCGAGACCTTATTATTTGAAAATGTTGGACATGGTGCATCATGAAGGCATTTGATTGGCCACTGGGGCATTTAGAACAAGCCCGATACCAAGCCTCTGTGCAGAGGCTGGTGAACCGCCACTTCACATCAGGCGACAGTTTCTTATGGTGCACCAGATACATAAAACGCTGTCCACACCATACACAACTGCAAACCATACCGTTGCTCGGCTTCCACTGGCATGGCTTTTTCATTCCCAGCAATGTGCAACGAGGCACTATGGGATTTGCGCACAGGCTTGCCTTTTAGAGATGGAAGCGGCTGGTCTCAATGTTTTACGTCGAGGTTGGAGCAGATTTCCACCCTGGCTCCTCCAGAGACCCAGAATTATTTTAGATTTGACTAATTTTAAGAAGGATAGTACACCAGATTTTACATACCAATCTCTGTTTTTTAACATTTTAGATATGCATCTCGGTTTCACAGTCATTTACACTAATCGCTCGAAACACGGGAATTCCCTCGGCTGCTCTGTAGTGTTCTCAGACCGTGTCACCAGGATTCGCCTTCCTGCTGAGTATACTATTTTTGCAGCAGAGCTCCACGTGATCCTGAAGGCATTGGAGCAGATGCGTCGTCTTCCTGGCAAACGTTTCCTTATCTGCTCCAATTCCCTTAGTGCCATGCAATTGTTGCAGAACCTGTGCCCAGTTGAGGAGTTCGTCCAGCTCATATCTGACCAGCTGTACTTGCTCCACCAGCGGGGTAAGCAGGTGTCATTCTGCTGGGTGCCTGGACATGTCGGTATATGGGGCAATGAACAGGCTGATCAGGCGGCCAAGGACGCCTGCATGGGACAGGACGTGACACAGTGTCCTATTCCTTTGCAGTCTTTCGTTTCTGTCCTACACAGGAAGTGCATGCAGTTGTGGGAGGAGGAATGGCTGGCAGTGACTGCCAATAAGCTACGGTTGGTGAAGTCCACAACCCGGCCATGGTGTTCCTCCTGCCTGTTGCTCAGGCGGGGTGAAGTCACACTCACTCGTCTTAGGATTGGGAACTGTCCTCTCACACACAGCTTTGTATTACGGTGGCAGGATCCTCCGTTATGTGATGCCTGTTGTGAGCATATCTCTATCCGCCATGTATTAACAGAGTGTGTTTTATACTGTGATGCAAGGGCAGTGGCAAAAATTGGTGGGGATCTGCCCTCTATTTTAGTTCATCATGAGACGAGTGTACTTAGAGTTTTAAAGTTTTGCAATGTGTCCGGCCTCTGGCCTAAACTTCTAGGCTGGAGGTTTTAATGTGTTGCGGAGTGGCTGGTGCCACCTTCTTCTTCTTCTTCTTCTTCTTCTTCTTCTCTCTCTTCTCACCCCCCACCCTCTCCCCACCCCTCCCCCTTGCGGTCCGCCAGCCACATCCATCTCCTCTAATGTTTTAGCTCCTACTAACACTTTCTTCCTGTGTCGTTCATGTTTTCCTGCTGATGCCATACTTCGTTGTGGGTCCATATGGTTTTCAACTCTTTGTTACATGTGTTTTACTTGCTATTTTATCTTTTTATACGGGGTATTTTACTGACACTCATCTCAATCTGTTTTTTCGTGGGTGCTAAAGACATCGCCATTGGGTGCCGTTATCACCACTTATCACCATCTACATCCATCCTTCCTACATTCTCAGGCAACTGAAGCCACACTGCAAGCAGCAGCACCTGTGTAGGATGGCAGAGCTGACTGTATGGGTTGAGGAGGAGGCAGGGCTGGGGACAGGGAGGTATAGTAGGGTAGGGGTGGTGGACAGTAGGGGGCAGCTATATGCAGTTGCCAGGGCAGGGGAGATTTGACCAGTTGATAACGGTAAAGGAGAGAAGTAAAAAGACTTTGTGCAGTGGTGGAATGAGTGATTTGTAGTGCTGGAATGGGAGCAGCTAAGGGGGCTGGACAGGTGAGGACCATGACTAACAAAGGTTGAGGCAGGGAGGGTTACGGGAACGTAGGACATACTGCAGGGAAAGCTCCCACCTGTGCAATTCAGGAAAGCTGATGCTGGTGGGAAGGATACATATGGCACAGGCTGTGAAGCAGTCATTAAAACGAAGGATGCCATGTTTGGCAGTGTGCTCAGCAACATCGTGGTCCACTTGTTTCTTGGTCACAGTTTGTCAATGGCCATTCATGCAGACAGACAGCTTGTTGGTTGTCATGCCTACATAGAATGCAGCACAATGGTTGCAGCTAGCTTGTAGATCACATGATTGGTTTCACAGGTAGACCTACCTTTGATGGGATAGATGATGTTTGTGACTGGACTGGAGTAGTTGGTGATGGAGGACAGGTCTTGCATCTAGGTCTATTAACAGGAATATGAGCCATGGGGTAAAGGGTTGGGAGCAGGGTTGTGTAGGGACGGACAAGTATATTGTGTAGGTTCGGTGGATGGTGGAATACCAATGTGGGAGGGGTCGGAAGGATAGTGGGCAGGACATTTCTCATTTCAGGACACATGGTGGTACTGAGTTACGAGGGGACTGCACCTCTTTGGCCAGACAGTGGGCTTTGAAAGGTGATTTGTTTTTGTACAAGGTTGGGAGGATAATTACAGTCTGTGAAGGCTTCATTGAGACTATCGGTATATTTCAGGAGGGACCGCTCATCACTGCAAATGCGTCAACCCCGGTGGCTGGGCCGTATTGAAGGAATTTCTTGGTATGGAACATGTGGCAGCAGTAGAAGTGGAGGTATTGTTGGTGGTCAGTAGGTTTGATATGGATGGAGGTTCTGATCCCAGCCATATAATCCTATCTGCAGACAAAGGCTCCACCACTGTTTTGCACCGCAATGATTACTTGGCAGAAGAACTCTGCTATCTGTCAGATACATCGACCTACAAACCTTGCCACAGTGACCCCATTCCCGGAATCCAGCAGGACCTCGAGACACTCCTCAAATCTTTAGGCCCATCCCAGAACCTCTACCTCGAGGCCATCTCTCTACTCGCCCCTACCACTCCCTGCACTCCTAGCTTCTACATGCTTCCTAAAGTCCATAAACCCAACCACTCACGACACTCCAGTGTGCCCACTTACTTTGCCCCCACTGAGAGAATGTCTGCCCTCGTAGACCAACACCTTCAGCCTATTACCCAGAACCTACCCTCCTATATGAAAGATACCAACCATTTCCTCCACTGACTCTCCACAGTTCCTGCCCCTTTACCATATGGTACCCTGCTCGTCACTATTGATGCAGCCTCCATGTACACTAACATCCCTAATGCCCATGGCCTTACCGCTATTGAACGTTACCTTTTCCAATACCTGACAGATTCCAAACCAACAACCTACTTTCTAGTTGCTATGACCAACTATATCCTCACCCACAATTACTTTTCCTTTGAAGGCATTACCTACAAACAAATCGGGTACGGCTATGGGTACCCGCATGGCACCATCCTATGCCAACATGTTAATGGGCTATCTAGAGAAATCCTTCCTAAACACCCAGAATCCTAAACCCCTCATCTGTTTTAGCTTCATTGATGATGTCTTTGTGATCTGGATTGAGGGTGAGGACACCCTACCCACATTTCTCCAGAACCTCAACTACTACTCCCTCATTTCCGTCACCTGGTCCTACTCAACACAACAAGCCACCTTCCTAAACGTTGACCTCCACCTCAAAAATGGCTACATCAGTACCTACTAACCACCAGCAGTACCTCCACTGCGACAGCTGACACCCTTTTCTTGCCAAGAAGTCCCTTCCATACACCCTAGCCACCCAGGGTCATCGCATCGGCAGTGATAAGCAGTCCCCCTCAAAAATATGCCAAGGGTTTCACTGAAGCCTTAACAGAATGTAATTATCCTCCCAACCTTGTACAAAAACAAATCTCGTGCCGTAAAATGAGAAATGTTCTGCCCACTATCCTTCTGACCCCTCCCACAGTGGTATTCCACCGTCCTCCGAATCTACACAATATACTCATCCATCCCTACACAATCCCTGCTCCCACCCTTTAACCCATGGTTCATACCCCTGTAATATACGTAGATGCAAGACCTGTCCCATACATCCTTCCCGCCACCAACTACTCCAGTCCAGTCACAAACATCACCTATCCCTTCAAAGGCAGGGCTACCTATGAAAGCAGTTATGATCTAAAAGCTAAGCCTGAATAACTCTGCTGCATTCTATGCGAGCGTGACAGCCAGTAAGCTGTCTGTCAGCATGAATAGCCACCAACAAACTGTGACCAAGAAACAAATGGACCACCTTGTTGCTGAGCACGCTGCCAAAAATGACATACTTCATTTTAATAACTGCTTCACAGCCTGTGCCATATGGATCCTTTCCAGCAGCACCAGCTTTTCTGAATTGTGCAGGTGGTTCTTCAATTCCAGGTCTCACTTTGTTTGTGTAATCTTTCTTTACTGATTGATCTGTAGTGTGTGATAAATGTACATATTTACAATTGTAAGTCTACAAATGGTTGTGGTGTCATAATCTTAACTATATAAAAACACCCAAAGCGGGCTCACTTGCCCAGTAGCTTCTAAGTGTAGGTAAAATATGGTATCCCATTACCAGGTTCATTTATGCTGAAAGCATTTCCAGTTTGTTCTGCATATCGAATACTTTCAGGAATTGGTAGATAATGCGCCAAGGCTTTTATTTTAGGCCCATCTTCGAACAAAAAATGTCAAATGACTTTGGCATCTCACCATTTTCACTGATGCTAAACAAAAGCACATGACCAAGTACATTATTAACATAACCAGTGAACTGTCTTGGTTGGTAAGGTCCAGCCCATTTAAATTCTGATAAATCTGGAAGGCATTAGAGTACCTCATCATTTGACTCTGATGTGACTTTTTCTGTCTGTCTGTCAGCACAACACTTTAATCAGTAACAATGAATTCTATTTTTCTGGAGTACATGACCTAAAAGATGATTTGAAATTAAACTAGTGCAAGGTTCTCTATCTCCCTTTTATGTGTGCATGTGGTGTTATACCTAGTGATTGCCAGTATTATTAACAAGAATGAGTGATGAGACTTCACTAGTACCTGCCCCTTCTAGCACCTCACCATGAACTTTTGTGTAACTTCTGCAACCTTATTACACATTCGTTTCTTTTATAAACTGTGAGTTGGCTGCCCTGAGAGAAGCTGGTGGGACTTGTCTGAGCAGCCAATGTACTACAAGCTGATAGTAAACTTCTGTTCCCAGTGCTTGATTAGTGTGTATAATATTACATATCATAAGAAGATATTCAGATGCAAGTACATAAGCTGCAATTGTGGTATGTTGGAACAGCATTGCCCCAAGGAATGTAAATGAGCCTTTTCACTGGTTAATTGAAGTTGCTTTCCAAAGAAATGGTCCAAAGTTAAAGAGAAACTTACCTAAATATTGTTCCAAACCTTTAAGATAAAGCAGAGACAATAAAATGCGCAGTGTAAGTGAATACATATGTATGCACACTTGAAGCAGTAATCACCAACAATTTGTGATAATTGTAGTAAGTATTGCCGCCAGGTACTACGAAATTAAAGAAAACAGATCCCCTTGCATTAGATAGAGGTCCTGCAGGTTAATCTACTTCAATTTTTGTCCAATTATTAAGGAGATTATCTGCCTCCATAGCTCAGCAGTCAGCAGGGCTCACAGCCATGTGGCGGGGGAAGGGGGTGTTCGATTCCCAGCTGGGTTGCAGATTTTATCTGCTCAGGGACTGCGTGTTGTGCTGTTCTCTTCGTCATTAACATGCATGTCACCTAAGTAGCGTCAAATAAAGACTTACACTAGCGGGCAGAACACCACAGATGGGGTCGCCTTGCCTGTAATACAACATGATCGTTTCATTAAGGTGGTTTATAAACGGGTCAAATATGTCTAAAGTACAGCAAAAGGATTAATTATTAGACACATGTACCCGTATAGCTAATTGATGTATGAATGATTCTGATGTGAGAAATAAATAATCACTAGAGTGTCGTCTCTCTAATAGTACTATTTACTTTGCCCTGAGCTACTTTATCTGCTGCAAGAAGAGAAACATATTGCCAGTGAAACAATTCTTCCTGGAATTAAAATATTCCTTTTGTCACAGATTTGCAGTGTGGGGGAAGCTCCTGTCAATGAAGATAAAAGGCTATGCGCTGCCACAATATCATTTTCAGTTATCTGACTGACTTTTATCACTATTCAAATTATGACTGCAGTAACATTACAGCTAGTGAATTTCAGAAACTACCACTGATAACAGACCATAATTACACCATGCAACTAATTTTATTCAAAATAAAACAGTCTTTTTAAATGACTTTCTGTATTTTCTTCGAGGCAGACTATAAAATTCACAACCCGTTCCTTCTTCCACGATATATGATATGATATGAAAGACCTGAAGACTAAACCCCCCTCCCCGCCAAATGTTGTCCGCCAAAGACATATTATTCTTTTTACCACAGTACAGCTTATTCCTTTCAACATCTTATTATTTATGTTCCTGGTTAACATTGTAAGCCACATTCTACTGTATTTTGGCCAAGGGCTGCATCCATTCTCAGAGCTTACCATCGCAGTTGCATTCTTCCCCCAACAAAAGTCAAGTTGAGAATGTCTCATTGTCGAGGCAGTAGGAATCGTGCAGTTTCTAGAAGTAAGGAACAGTGGAGTTTAACGTCCCTTTGTCATAAAAGGAAACAGAGAATGCCTGCATATTGATGTAAGGTCTTGTAGGTGGGGAGTAAAAACCATAACTTGTTGCTTTTTTAAAGAAATTCCTGCTATTTGACTGTTAACTGTTTTATTTATTGTACACAGTGATGATTTTGGCTTTGTAGCCATTCTCAAGTGCAAGTTGAAATTTTAAAAATATGTCTGACGTGTCATTGTCATAAATACACATTTCTGGTTTCCCAGATCAGTTGTCATATTACAGGATACGAGTACGTAACCAAGATACAAAATATAGCTGACATTGTGCACCATGCAATATCAGTAAGAGAGTGTGGTGTATTTAACAGTTTTTAACAGCTAATATAGTCCTGTGACCTGCATTCATCACTTCTTTTCATCATCTGACATATGCCGATAACAGTTGATGAACAGAAATAATAAATGCAGGTCACAGGAATATATAAACTGTTAAATATGCCACACTGTATGTTAATGATATCACACGGTGCAGTATGTCAGCTCTGTTTTGTATCTTGTATATGTACTCATATCTTCAAATTAATGATATGAATATAATAGAGGGAAACATCCCACGTGGGAAAAATATATCTAAAAACAAAGATGATGAGTCTTTCCAAACAAAAGTGCTGGTAGGTCGATAGACGCACAAACAAACACAAACATACACACAAAATTCAAGCTTTCGCAACAAACGGTTGCTTCATCAGGAAAGAGGGAAAGACGAAAGGATGTGGGTTTTAAGGGAGAGGGTAAGGAGTCATTCCAATCCCGGGAGCGGAAAGACTTACCTTAGGGGGAATAAAGGACAGGTATACACTCGCGCGCGCGCACACACACACACACACACACACATATCCATCCGCATATACACATACACACATACATATGTCTGCTTGTGTCTGTGTATATGCGGATGGATGTGTGTGTGTGTGTGTGTGTGTGTGTGTGTGTGCGCGCGCGTGCGAGTGTATACCTGTCCTTTTTTCCCCCTAAGGTAAGTCTTTCCGCTCCCGGGATTGGAATGACTCCTTACCCTCTCCCTTAAAACCCACATCCTTTCGTCTTTCCCTCTCCTTCCCCTCTTTCCTGACGAAGCAACCATTTGTTGTGAAAGCTTGAATTTTGTGTGTATGTTTGTGTTTGTTTGTGTGTCTATCGACCTGCCAGCGCTTTTGTTTGGTAAGTCTCATCATATTTGTTTTTAGATATACTCATATCTTTAACATGACAACTGGTCTGTAAGACCAGAAATAATGTATTTTCAATGGTTATTTGTTACGGACATGTCAAACATATTTTAAGTTTCAACATGCCCTTAAAAATGGCTACAAAGCCAAAATCATGATTGTGTACAATAAATGAATAATTAACAATCAAATTGTGGAAATTTCTTTCAAAAAATTCTGTATGACTGTGGTCCCTCACAAAGGAAATGTCATTAATAGCTTGTTAGCATGGAATAGAGGAAACATAAAATGAGTGGGCAATACTGGTCTCTGTCACCATTTTACCCGAATTTCATACGCATAATATAACTGATTGCTTGTCATGATGATAATTCGTATTAAATTAACACAGCACTCTTTATTTGTTGTCGCTATGGGAGAACTATCATGCTGATGCAGTGGATGCATAATTGCAAGTGGTTGGTACACTATAGGAAAGATACTGACGTTTGAGGTGTTTATGAAAACACGTCTGTTTCATTATTCATCCAAGTTAATACAGTAGTATGAATGAAAACCAGAGAAGACTGTCACAGGACATCATACCACCTCTGTTTAACTACTCTCACTCCACAGAATGTGTGGATAAGTACTGTTCGTCAAGTTTCTGTCAGGTTCTCACACACACACACACACACACACACACACACACACACACACACACAGAGTCACTCCACTACCCATTGTATGCATCAATAAAGAACACTCCATGCAACCTCCCACTGCCATGCAGAGCAAGCACTACATTTATTGCACCACTGCAAACAAATGTTACATGTTTTTATTCTTTAGCGGCAGCACAATAATGTAAGGAACTGTTCAGTTGTCTCTGGGAGGCAGTGTGTCCTTTTTTTTCTGTACTGATTTTGCAGTGAAAATCCCCAGAGTAGTTGTCACTAATGTCTTTGTTGTTCAGTGGTCCCTCTCTTTTAGTCCTAAAAGAATAGTGTTAGATTATTGGTCACTTTAAGTTTTGAACTTGCAGAACTGTTATTGAATTGGGCTTGCACAATTCAGCCGGCCGCGGTGGTCTCGCGGTTCTAGGCACGCAGTCCGGAACCGTGCGACTGCTACGGTCGCAGGTTCGAATCCTGCCTGGGGCATGGATGTGTGTGATGTCCTTAGGTTAGTTAGGTTTAAGTAGTTCTAAGTTCTAGGGGACTGATGACCACAGCAGTTGAGTCCCATAGTGCTCAGAGCCATTTGAACCATTTTGCACGATTCATGCAAACTCACTCTACATGTAGACCCTTACGGTTATGCCCTATTCAGAATCAATTTCTCATTTGTTACTTAACTGAAATCCTTTGTTAATATTCATACACCAAGTAACTTGTCCCCAAATGTTTTTCCACTGCATATGTTCTTGTGCAAAGTTGATAGACGAAAAACCTGAGCGTAGCAAACTTTGGAAAGTTAAATGAAAACATGGTCTGCTGTATCAAAAGAAAATTTCGCTTGAGGAAACTATAAAGTTACTGAATAACCAGACTGGCTTGCCTGTTCTTACCTTCAGGAGCTGAAATTCCAGTACTAGTCGTAGACGCATTTGTTTTCACTTCATACTCACTCTGAAATTTTTCCAAGGAGGGTAAAGATACTAAAATTTCCACTTTTGATACAAATAAATTGATCAGTTTCAAGAGGCATCATACTATAAGAACTAAATTTTATCGGTGATGCCAAAAACCTTATTATATCCCAGATAATAGATAATTGATGGTTGTCCCCTGAGTATATAATAAAAACTTTGTACTCCAGATTCTAGGGGGGCAGGAGCAGGTGCTCTCTCTTGTACCCCTTTGCAGACATCTGTTTTCATTACTGACTTGTCCCTCTTTCCTCCTTGAGGGAGGAACTAATAATTCTGAAAGCTAGGATAGTTTTTTCTATTATGTGTGCTCCTACAAGCATTACTGCAATTTCGGCTCCTTAAAGTAAGGACTAGCAGCCATTCTCTCTCTTTCAAAATCAGTCTTCTGTTCTACAAATATTTATTTTGCCACCCAATATGCATTTTGAAATGCAACTTCATCCTTGGTGCTTCAGGTGAAGTACCTTCGCTGAGATCTTGACACTGTAGAAACATGTATCTGTAGGAGGGACAGGAATTTTTTTAAATCTTATCACGGACGTATTGATATTGCTACGTCTTTGCATATGACATGGTGAGGTTTACTCTTCATATTTAACTCTTGTATGTACACTGCTTACAGAAATATCGCTGCCAGTTAATTCAGTGAATTTTGTGTTAGGTAAGACTATCCCAGGTAAACAAATTTACAGGTACCCAGTTATTCTATTTGACAAAAGTAGTAATGTCTTCAGTTGTATTACAAATTAATACACAAATATTGAAATTACCCTTCCCATTCCAGTGGTGAGCGGTGCTCCACACTGCACCTTGTTTTCAACTCCAACGTCAAGCCTAATTGGACATAATGTTTTGTAGCTCTCATATGCTACGTTCTCAAATATGACTGTATAGGCATCAGTCCTGCATAGTACTGTCATCTGTTGATGCCTGTGTTAACTTGGTGTTGAAAACTGTAGCAGTTGTATGGAGAAAAAGGTTGTAATTAATACATTCAATTTAGTAGGCACAAAAGATCATCATGCACAGTCGTTACTAGGGAAGAGATTGTAGTTTTTTTAGAGGAATGTGTAGGTGAAAATAAGTGAGACAATGATTTTGTTGATGACAGTGATTCATTTGTAAACAATTTAAGAGAAATGGTGATGGAAATAGTCCATCCTAAAGAGTTTAAAAACATATCACACAACAAAAAGTTTTGTGTGGTAATGCATATGTAAATATATTTGAATGAAAGTGTACTTTTTGTTTTAATCTATACCTTAATTGTTGGTTATGGCCTCACTGTTCCCAGATACACACACTCACAGCTCTCTACTATGTGCTCACCGCCTGGGTGGCAATGGTGTGTATAAGAGCCCACAGAGATGCCATGTGTCTGTGTTGTAGAATACATTGGGTTAATTTTTGGAAAACATCTGTATTACTGATGGAATAACAATGAGCTACGAACTCCAAACGGGAGTGAAGTGTTTTCGGTTACTTGTGTGGTTATTAGTTTCATTCTTAAATTTCTTGCGTGTTTGTGAGCTTCCTAGGCAAAGTGTTCTGATATCTACATCTACATCTGGACTCTAAAAACCACTATAAAGTGGATGTCAGAAGTTGAGACCTCACTGTAACAAATATTTGAGTTTCTTCCCGTTCCATTCACCTATGGACAACAGTAAGTTTGCATGCATGCAGTAATTAATCTAACCGTTTCCTCACAACCCGTACATGGGCGATAAGTAGGGATTTGTGTATTTTTAGAATAATCATTTAATGCCAGTTCTTGAAACACTGTAAGTAGGCTTTCTCCGGATACTTTGTCTATCTTCAAGAGCCTTCCAGTTTAGTTTCTTCAGGATCTCTCTGACACTCTCCCATGGGTCAAACAAACCTGTGACCATTCATGCTGCCTCCTCTCCTCTCCTGTGTACATATTCCATATCTCCTGTTAGTCCTATGCGGTATGGGTCCCACACAGTTTAGCAATATTCTACAATGGGTCGCATAAGTGATTTGTAATCAATCTCCTTAGTAGACTGATTACTTTCCCAAGTATTCTACCAATAAACTGAAGCATACCATTTGCTTTACCTGCAACTGAGCCTATGTGGTTTCGTATCCCTACAAAGTGCATCATCCAGACATTTGTATGAAGTGGGTGATTCCAACAGTGACTCATTGATTTTATGGTCATAGATTACTGAGCTTTTTTTCAGTTTGCAGAATTTTACGTTTCTAAATGTTAAAAGCAAGATTCCAGTCTTTACACTACAACCCACCCCCCTCCCCCCCCCCCCCCCCCCCAATCCCTCTGTTTACCTATAAACAGGTTTAAGGTGCTATCTGTGGCTGATAAAAATTCTGAATCAGATGCAGCCGCTTGTCTCATTTTAGAGGAAGCCTCTCAGCCTGCAAGATCTGAGCAATTATAGAGGGTGAGATTATTAGTAATTGGGAGCTCCAAAATTATGCACATAATGGGCCCCATTAAGGACATGGTTACCGAGGAGAGGTCCCCCAAAATGATGCCCATCAGCAACATCCTTAAATTGCATGGACAAAGTGTGCATACTGGGGTGAGTCATCCAAGATGTGAAACAGATCCTTCTAGATGCCACAAAGAGCACAGTGTGCAGCCAGCTGCAAGTGATGGCTCATGTGTGTACTAGTTATGTGTGCCACTTTGATTCAGAAGAGATTCTCTCTGGTTTCAGTCAGCCACACTATGTCATCAAAAGTATCTGGAAACCCCCAAAAAATATGTTTTTTCATATAAGGTGCAGTGTGCCACCCACCACCTACTGCCAGGTACTCCATATCAGTGACCTCAGTAGTCATTAAACATCGGGAGAGAGCAGAATGGGGCGCTCCGCAGAACTCACGGACTTCGAACGTGGTCAGGTGATTGGGTGTTGCTTGCTTCATACATCTGTACGTGAGATTTCCAGGTTCCTAAACATCCCTAGGTCCACTGTTTCCAATGTGATAGTGAAGTGGAAACGCTGAAGGGACATGTACAGCACAAAAACTTACAGGCCGACGTTATCTGTTGACTGGCAGAGACTGCCGACAGTTGAAGACCATCACACAGGAATTCCAAACTGCATCAGGATCCACTGCAAGTACTATGACAGTTAGGCGGGAGGTGAGAAAACTTGGATTTCATGCTCGAGCGGCTGCTCATAAACCACACATCACACCAGTGAATGCTGAACAACACCTCACTTGGTGTAAGGAGCGTAAAATAGGGCGATTGAACAGTGAAAGAACGTTGTGTTATCACAGCACAGGCCTACATTGATGTTTTAAGCACCTTCTTGCTTCCCACAGTTGAAGAGCAATTCGGGGCTGGCAATTGCATCTTTCAACACAATTGAGCAACTGTTCATAATGCACGGCCTGTGGCAGAGTGGTTACACGACAATAATATCCTTGTAATGGACTGGCCTACCCTGCCCAGAGTCCTGACCTTTTCCTATAGAACACCTTTGGGATATTTGGAACGCCGACTTTGTGCCAGACCTCACTGACCGACCTCAATACCTCTCCTCAGTGCAGCAGTCCGTGGAGGATGTGCTGCCATTCCACAAGAAACCTTCCAGCACCTGATTGAACGTATGCCTGCAAATGTGGAAGCGCTCATCAAGGCTAAGGGTGGGCCAAGACCCTATTGAATTCCAGCATTACCAATGGAGGGTGCCATGAACTTGTAAGTCATTTCAAGCCAGGTGCTGGAATACTTTTAATCACGTAGTGTAGCTGAATTGGCAAAGACTGCCAGTCGTGATCACGAGATGGAGGCAGAGCTAGCCATTTGTAGCATCCAGGTTTCTGAAATTACTCCTTTCAGCTGTATATAAAATTTTACATGAACAAGACTGGTTTCATGGTTTCAAGTCAAATCTTCGGGTGTATAGCTACAAGATAGGAAACCTACAATTGACATTGTAATAGTAAAACAGATACCTGTCCCAGTAATAATACCACAGCTGTAATCACCCCCTTACGTACATAATGGCAGCTTTTAGATCAGTTGAAACAGGTCGCGTTCCTGTAAAAGTGGTTTACTTTAGAAATATTGATTACTTCACTTACGGTTACCCGCAGCAAAAAATTACTTAATCTGTAACATCATTGACAGAACTAGTTGCAGACCTTTGGTACAGAATCGAATGGAGGGTTTGAATCAGAGGCTCAGACAGTTTGACAACCATGTAGGCTGCAGATTCTTCGTCTTGCACCATAATGTGGTGGATCATTGGGCTTAATAGATCAGGGATCGACTACACGGGTAGTGGAGGGCTGTGCGTAGAGCACTAGGCAGTTCTTTTAGGTTAGAGGGTCTTGGAGAAGAACGAAAAGGGTTTTAGTTTCAAAGGGTGCAGATCAAACATGGGACAAGAATTGACATACGACCCATGGGTATTGTAGTAGTAAACTGTCACAGCTGTGTTGGGAAAGAACCAGAGCTCCAGGTGCTAATAGAAAGCACTGGAGCACAAATTGTTTTGGGTACTGTAAGCTGGCTAAAACCAGAGTAGTTCAGCTGAAATTTTTACAGAGGACCTGGCAGTGTTCAGAAAGCATAAATTAAGTGCAGTTGATGGTGGTGTGTTTGTTGCTGTTAGATGTAGCCTGTCTTGTAGCAAAATTGAAGTAGATAGTTCCTGTGAGGCAGTATGGGTAGAGGTTATACTTGACAACCAGAATAAATTAAGAACTGGTTCGTTTTACCAACTTTCTGATTCAGATGATACAGTTGCTGAAAGCTTGAAGACTTGAGTCTCATTTCAAATAAGTACTCCACTCATACAATTATACTTGGTGGTGACTTCCATCTACCCTTGATTTGTTGGCAAAATTATGTGTTCAGAGTTGTTTGTAGGATTAAATATTGTCTGAAATGTACCAAATGCTTTCTCTGAATATTATTTTGGACAACAATATAAGGAAAAGATAGAGTGCCACGTACTGTAAAGGTGACCCTTTAAGTTGCAGACAGGCACAATGAAAAGGCACTTACACATTAGCTGCATTCCAGTCCAAGCTTCTGGAGATAGTAGCCGTGTGCTTGCCAGTGTAAATGAGTGTGTGTAAGTGTCTTTTGTTTCGCTTTTGTGCAACTTAATGTGTTATCTTTACAGTAAGTAGCAATCTGTCTTTTCCTTGTATTGTTCACTGCCTACACTATTCTTGTGTGTCTGTCATGTGCTAGATTATTGCTGTGCACTATGCAATTCATGCCAGATAGGATTGACAGACCACATCAAAAACGTTCAAAGAGGGTCAGCTCAATTTTTATTATCGTAAAATAGGGAGTGTGTGTCACAGATGTGATAATTGTGGTGGCAATCATTAAAACAAAGATGTCTTTTGTTGTGGCGAGACCTCTTCACGAAATTTCACTCTCCAGTGTTCTCTTCCGAATGAAATATTTTGTTGACACCCATCTACATAGGGAGAAATGCTCATTATAATAAAATAGGTGAAATCAGAGCTTGCACAGAAAGATTGAAGTGTTTGTTTTTCCCACACACTGTTAGAGAGTGGAATGGTATAGAAATAGTGTCAGATACATAATTATGGATTATAGAATAGTTCTGTAACTGTAGATCGATTACTATGCACCAGAAAAAATAAGGACGGCATTGAGTGGCAGACAGGCACATTTAAGAGTAGATTGCTGGATGTTGTCTATCAGAGAAAGTCCATTGTAGGTGGCACCACCCATTCTAGGAATTTCCTGCACCATGAAAGGCAGGGCCATACGTGAATGCAGCCTATTTTGCTGCAACCACTGTGTGGCAGTCTGTGGGCATTACCACTAACAAGCTGTCTGTCCATGTGAAAGACCGCTGGCAAATTGGTATCCATCCCCTTTCCCGCCCCTCACCTCTTTTATACCCTCACTATCCAACCCAACTGAGATCACTCACTCATCCCAGTGAGGCCAGACTGCCCAGATTTTACATTGTTTTTGCTGTATTAGTGACAGTTTATGTGGGTGTGAGAGAATTATACACAAATCTTATGCCTAATCAGGTGTATATTGCAGGTTGAGTCTGTTTTGTATTGTGTTTAATAACTGTGCATCTCTTTTTGGCAGCTGTTCAAGAGCCCATTGGAGGATGTATCGGAACAGGGTGGTGCACTGTTGAATAACACTGAATTAAAAATAATTTTTGGAAACCTTCCTCCTATCTATGAAGTACACAAACAAATGTTGGAAGAACTACGCTCAGCTGCAGCCAGTTGGAAAGAGGAAATCAGCATTGGAAAAATATTTCTGAAATACGTAAGTGACAATGACTGCAAAAAATCTTGTAAATTTTTGATGTTTTTGAACATGGCTGTCATGTGTGACATGGAAAAGAGTAGCTGGACCTGTTATTAAATGTTGTTGTTGTTGTTGTTGTTGTTTTCTGTTTTCTTCAGCCTGAAAACCAGTATGATGCAGATCTCCATGCTAGTGTATATTATGCAAGCTTCTTCACCTCTGCATAACTATTGCAACCTAAATCCATTTGAATCTGGTTACTGTATTTAAGCCTTTGTCCCCTTTACATATTTAATCCTCCACACTTCCCTCCATTACCAAATTCACAGTTTGTTGATGCCTCGGAGTATTCTAACAGCTGATCATTTCTCCTTGTCATGTTGTGCCATAAATTCCTTTTTTCCCCAGTTTTATTCAATTTCTCCTCATCAGTTATTTGATCCACATATCTAATCTTCAGCAATCTTGTATAGCAACACGTTTTGAAATGTTCTGTTCTCTTCTTGTCTGAAATGTTTACTGCCTACGATTCACTTCCTCATAAGGCTACACCCCAGACTAAAACCTTAAAACCTTCACAAAAGACTTCCTACCATTTAAATTTATGTTTAATGTTAACAAAATTCTGTTTTTAGAAATTCTATTCTTAATGTTTGTAGTCATTATTTTGATAACCTAGGAATCAAGTTAAATGTTCAGTTAGACAGTGTATATATATAAAAAATCCATAAATGGTCTCTACAGAAAGGTACCAATAGGGCAGACCAAGGAACTTTTGCAGACAGCATAGCATCATCTTCACATCAACATACTTCAAAATAAGACAAAGCAAGCTTAAAACTTGAGAACATCTTGACTGAGTAAGGAAAAAAGTGCAGCTGGGCCACGTAAACATTGTCAAATCTTTTCACAGAGAATTTTGCAGTATTAAGGTACTAAGAGGAATAAACACCAGTTCAGACCACTCCAAAGCCAAAATCATAACTAAATTCACACCAGAAAGAAGAATAAACTGAAAACCAACGAATAAATGAGGAATTATGACTTACATTAATTAATTAGAAATAATAATTATCAAGAAATCATAGAACTCGTAAAATTTATGTACAGTTTAGAAGAAATTATACTAAGTATCAAACAAGAAGCTGAAAATGTTGCTCTCTTAAATCCTCATATAAGATGTGGACTCAGAATGTGACAGTTCATGAAGAAAGACACCAGGCACAGCTAAAATTTCAGACCCACAAAACAGAAGACAATGTCATCCACCAACTTAAAACATACCAGAAAAAATCCACTCAAACTATCTGGTGAGTCAAGAGACAATATGAAATGTGATCAACTCAGTAGAAGAAAACTACCACAATACCAATTCCAGAAACAGTTAAAAAACATTTGGAAAACAACTATAAAAAGACAGCCCTCACAGTTAATGCTGAAAAATGAAGCAGGGAAAATGACACATAATAACAAAGAGAAGGTTGAAATTGTGACAAAAGCAATCAGTAAGTTTTGAAGTATGAAGAGCCTCAGAAACTTTAAAAATTCAACATTGAAATCCCAATAAAGACCAGTCCTAAACACACAAACACCCAACACTGAAGAATTAAATTAGAATTATATTAATACCTTCAGCTGCTGAAGGGCATTGATATATATCAACGGGGACAGGTGAAAATGTGTGTCCTTACCGGGACTCGAACCTGGGATCTCCTGCTTACACGGAAGATGCTCTATCCATCTGAGCGACCGAGGGCACAGAGGATAGTGTGACGGCAGGGACACTCTCTCTCGCATGCCCCAACACACTCATTACTCGTGGAAGACATTCTTACTAAGTCCCGCAAAAGTTCGGAGAATACGTGTGCATCTGCACAGGAGGAGGAGGAGGAGGAGGTCATGGCTCGTATTTCCAGAACTATAAACTTATATGGAGATGTTGAACAGACACCATATCCATATAAGTATATAGTTCTGGCAATACCGGCCATGACCTCCTCCTCCTGTGCGGATGCACACATATACCCGGAACTCTTACGAGACAGAATTTATGTTAACTGAAACACTACACAAAAAAGAAGAAAACTCAAGAAAGGAAGATAAGTAATCAAAAGATGCATAAAAAATGGACAATGCTAGCTTCTAATGGATCAGTTGTGCAAGGAAATAGAACTAGTTATGATCGTGATAAGGAAAAAACACACTTAGTTCTTTGGTCATCTGATCAGGACACAAGGGGGAAAAAATCATCAACAGAATTACAGAGAAATTATGGAACAGTTTGAGCAGTATGTGATGGATTATGAAAATTGAGAAAGATATGAGGGAACTACAAATTAGATTAGAAGGTTTATAAAACAAAGGCGAGGAACTTGAAGACAAACAGGCCAGGTTACAAATCAGTATCAGTGAACAAACAATAGGATAGGTAATTTCAGACGAAAAAAGAAAGTTGAGATCTGGGGACGTAGTAGTACTTGACCAACAAGAAACTGAAAAATTGTGTTTATAAGATTGACTAAAGTGGTCCAACAAACGCAATAAAATTTATATAAATAAAATAAAATAAAATCTTTTACCAAGTAGAAGCAGAAACTAAGCTTAAACAGAAATTTTAAAAAAATAATTGCTTTCAGAGCCAAGGATTTCTTAATTTTTCCCAACATGAAACAAGTAACAATATGAAGGAATAGATTGCAATGGTGAAAAGGGAAAAAAAGCAAACGCAGAAGGTAGAAAATTGGCCAGTCAGCCACTGGATCTTTATTGCAGCAAGGTTCCCTAACAGTTACTTCACCTCACAAGTCAGCATAGGCATTTAACTTCCAGCTACTTTCTCTTTATTTGTACGAAACACTGCCATTTTTTAGTTCTTCCACGAGATTGAATTTTTGAGTTGGAGAACTTGGCCTGCAAAAGTACAGATGTCCAGGATCAGATTATGGTCTTTCAGACAGTTTTACGATTTCAGCATGTCCATTGCAGTGAATATTACAGAAATCTGTTGAACATCTCATTGTATGCAATACAAATTAAATCTTTCTCTTAAACTTGTGCCATTAATTGGAACATGAACACGCCTTGCAAGCACCATAAAATTTGTGTTACTGCTTTACAGTTTGAAACCACAAGCACCCACAGATTCCAGTAGTTTATATAGTGTAGAGTGCATCTTATGCAGTCCGGTATGCTTACTGCCAGTTACATTCTCCAATTCTTTGTGTGTGTGTGTGTGTGTGTGTGTGTGTGTGTGTAATGACAGAGAGAAAACTTAGGTCACTCAAAAAATTTTTACCATAGTTTTCTTTGGAGAACATGACAATTTTGAATTGATGGAAAAATCTGTATTTTGGGCTGTCTGACAAAATAGTGGTCCACCTAATTTATATATGACTTCTGTATTGCTGATAATGAAGAAAAATGTACGAACATTGAAATGATAGAAACAAACACATAATAAATGTCAATTGTGCATTTCCTGTTCTGCATATTCAGAAGTATTAAAACAAACACAGGTGTGCACCCCCCCCCCTACCCCCCGGTCACACACACACACACACACACACACACACACACACACACAGAGAGAGAGAGAGAGAGAGAGAGAGAGAGAGAGCATTATCTCTGGCCACCGAGGCCAGACAGCAGTCTGGGTGGTGGGGTTGAGGAGGAAGCTGGGATGGGGAGGGCAGTGGAGGAGGGTGTACTGCTGATTGTGGGAGCATGCAATAAAGTGGTGCTGACAGGTTAGGCCTGCTAGGTGCATTTGTGAGGTTCGATAGAGGCCCCGGGATGTATGGGACCGGTCTTCCACCTCCCAAGTGTCACCTGTCCCATCAAAGACAGGGCTACCTGTTAAACCAGTTATGTGGTCGACAAACTAAACTGCAACCACTGTGCTGTGTTCTAAAAGGGCTTAGAAACCAACAAGCCGCTTATCTGCATGAGCAGCCACTGACACTGTGGCCAAGAGACAGCTGTACTGCCCAATAGCTGAATATGCTGCCCAACAAATCAGTTTCACTGAAGTGACTGCTTCACACCTTTTGCCGTCTGGACACACACACCCTGGTCAAACCTCCTGGCTGAACCTACAGTTGGCCGGTTATGCGCAAGTAAGTCACGTTTTGTAGCAACCAGTGAGTGTTCAGTAGTGCTCTGCTGTGAATATTACATGCAATTTGAGTGTTACATGGGATCGTAGTGAGTTATTTAGTGAATTTTGATTCCACTTGTTGTGAGTTGTCAGAGCTGATGGTTGCGGTGAGTGACAAATTCTACACAAGCAAGTGAGAGATGTAATTTGTGGGACTCGTGCGTTCATCAAGCACAAAGCACATGCCTGTGTGTACCGCAACTGTCACTTAGAACCACAACAAAGCAGTCCCCATGTTTGTCTTGACCTGCACGAACCACAATCATGGATCATAGCAGCTCTATCCTGTCCCCACCATGTCCCAGCATGCTCCCACAAGCAGCTCTATAGCCGTACCTTGTTACCTTGTACTCAGTAATGAGTCTTTTGTACATTCACACAACTAAACAAAGATACTATGATTTCTACATTAGAAGTAAGAGCTGTAAATACTGCAGAAGTTGTCTGAACTAGGTTTTAATTTTATGTTTGTTCAAACAATATCAAAAAGATTGGTGAAATTACACTAGTGTCATCTGTAATCTCAGGAATGAGGATACGCAAGAACACAGCGTGCAGGTTAGATATAGAAATTTTAGGGGGTACGGGTAATAAAAATGTCAAATACTAATGTTCTTGCCAATCTGTCTATCTGCTGTTGCCTTGTAAATAGATCTTTACCTATCTCAACTTGTTTAGAGATCCACTTAGCAGTTTTGCGATGTACACATTCACTTCCTTTTGTTAAGATTTTGTTCTTCATGTCTTTTATTTCCTTTCTTTTTTTAAGGCTAACACCTGAAATAGTTGATGAAACAGAATTCCCAGTCTTGGGTTTAAATGAGTTGTAGCAAGCATTGTGCTTTTGCTGCTGTAATAAGATGATTCTTCTTAAATCTTGTGATTAAAATTTCTCGTAATGTGTAAGTAATTTATGGAATAAAGGTAAATAACTCGCTGAATACTAGAGGTGCATCTGTATTGAGCTGGCAATGCAGATGGATTGGGGGGAGGGTTATATCAGGTGGAAAGAGTGAGGGGAGAAAGGAGCAAGAGAATTTGCCCTGAATGTATGTCTTTTGATAATTGTTTGCCTCCACTGTTTGTAAGAGTTTTATTCCCCCCCCCCCCCCCCCCCCCCCCAAACAATTTTTAACGCAGTAGGAAATACTGTGCAAATTTAGCTGTTGGTTTTGATACACTAGCCAAGTGTTATCTGTGTACAGTGTGCTGTATGCCAGGTAAGAGAAGGATTTAGTAACAAATTTGTCTGTTGCTTTGGAGGGCCCAAACAAAATCTTTTAACAAACACAAATCCGTATCACTTAAATGAAGACAAGTGATTGAGTTAAAGAGAAGGTGCGTATTCCCTCAGAGATAGGTTTTAGATAGGGGAGGGCCGTAGAGTGCCCTTACGTTTGTTTGTTTGTTTATCATTATCATCCCCCAACACACACACACACACACACACACACACACACAGACAAAATTTTGCAAAAATTGTGTCAATTTTTCATGGCTGATTTTTTTGTGAACTTTGTTCCATTTTTCAGGTACCAGATCTAGTCAAAGCATATCCGCCATTCGTAAACTTCTTCGAGAACACCAAAGAAATGCTGGTAATGTGTGATCAAACAAAACCACGTTTCCATGCATTTCTGAAGATATGTCAAACAAAGCCAGAATGTGGCCGCCAAAGTCTTCAGGAATTGTTAATTCGACCAGTACAGAGGCTCCCGAGCATCAGTCTGCTTCTGAATGGTATTTCAAAGGAACTACTTGATACACTGCAACGTTTATTGTCTTTTCTCTCTCTCTCTCTCTCTCTCTCTCTCTCTCTCTCTCTCTCTCTTTCTCTCTCGCTGTGTGTGTGTGTGTGTGTGTGTGTGTGTGTGAAGGGGGGGGGGGGCATGTGCATTGTAGCACAGACAAGGATTCGTCCAAAAGATAGCAATCTTTTCTTTATTTTTTGTGTGCCTGTAAGCAATTCAATGCTCCCCCTATTTGGTTAGTTGTTACTTTCATTCGTAAACTATTATTTACACTCTGTCAGAACTTTCCGTATGATGTATACAGAGCCAAAATATTAGAAGTACTGCTCACTGCAAAATGAATACCACCTTGTGGTGTTCCAGTCACATCATGTGGTAAGAAATGTATATAAGCAGAACAGATGAGTGGAGAGTAATTCTAGTGATCATATGAACCGCAAGTGGGGGAATTCCCTGGCATGACCGACTTTGAAAGAGGGCATATTGTAATGGCCCAATGCTCAGGAATTTGCATCTGAGAATCGTGAAGCTGGTGGACTGTTCATATGCTAGTGTCATGAGCATCTATGGAAAGCAGTTGAAGGACAGCGAAACCATGAGAAGATGACAACATTGAATTTCCATGCCTCATCACAGAACCAGTACAGGAGGTTAGATGTCTTGCCTGATGTGTGAAGCAGGATAGGCAGTTGATTTGTGGCAGATCTGACAACAAAGTACATTGAAACTTCCTGACAGATTAAAACTGTGTGCCAGACCGAGACTCGAACTCGGGACCTTTGCCTTTCGCGGGCAAGTGCTCTACCAACTGAGCTACCCAAGCACGACTCACGCCCCATCCTCACAGCTTTACTTCTGCCAATACCTCGTCTCCTACCTTCCAAACTTTACAGAAGCTCTCCTGCGAACCTTACAAAACTAGCACTCCTGAAAGAAAGGATATTGCGGAAACATGGCTTAGCCACAGCCTGACCGGATGGATCATGTTTCATGTTATACCAATTTGATCGTCATAGATAGGGTACCGCTCTGTCATTCAGATGATTGGTGGTTGGAAAAATGCTCCGCCAAAGTTCTCACAGTTTCATGTTTCAATTTAACAATAGTCATAATATTGAGGATATTTGGTTTTAAATATGATCTATCATTGTTGCCAAAGTCTGTTGGTCTTATATTCCAATGACAACAGTCATAGCATGTTTTTATGTGCATTTCTCATATACTTGATGTTGTACAGTGACTTGGAATGAATAGGGACAACAGTAATGACGGAATTTCCAGGAGCACCAAGAGTTTATAACTTGTAGTATTGATAGAACTACAAATAAAGTGTAGTTTAGATTTCACTGCTTTTTTATTTTTATTGATTATTATTCAAAGTACTTTTACACATAATCTGCACATCATAGAATTCCAAACTCAGAAATTCCTATGTGAAGAATAATGAAAATAATAAATTTTTGAAAATATAGTGTAATTGATTTACTCTCACGCATATTTCTAATGGTGTGGGCAGGCCTTGCACAGTACTCAAATGCATGTATTTAGTTGTACCTGAATTCAGTAAAAATCCATTTGCAGAGAACCAGTTATTAGTTTTCAAAAAAATATTTATATTTTAGATTGTTTAAGTTACTCCATTAGGCTTGATTATAATACTTGGATTGTCAGCAGAGATATCTGTTTCTATTCCTTGGTTGTATGTTGGAAGATCATTTAGATAGAACAGCAGCAGTGGACCCAATATTGATCCATGTGGCACACCTGCAGTGACTGTTCCCCATTCTGAAAATGAATGTGAATTGTGTACACTCCAAGGGTTTCTTAATGCTACACTGCATCCTTTTAGTTACATATGATGAAAACTAGTTACCAACAGCATCTCGGATAAAATAATATGAACTTTTCTACGAGAATACTATGAACTGCGCAAATACTTCGGATGGGTCACAGAAAATACCAGTTCACTATATTTTGTCATTTAAATTTTGCGTAATCTGAATTGCGAATTGAAAAATTTGTGAATAAACTCTTTATTTTGAGAGAGGTGTGTTAGAGCTCTTGCACACACAGTTTTATCCACTACTTTCAAGGATGACATATCCCCTTGGTTCAAAACATTTAGAGATTGGATTGATAAAAAATAGAGAAAAATTAAGATGATGTGTTTAATGTTTCAGGTTTTCTTTATAGTCCCCCTCCTTCCCTCCACTTGAGTATAATGTACAGCACAGTCATACTGAAAGTCCTCGTGTTGGTATGTTACTCAACTTGAATGTCACCATGGCATGATGGAGGTGGTCGAGAACAGGCACTTGGTTTTTTGTTAAAAACTGCACAACTACTGTAGCCGTGTGAGCAGGTGCATTGTCGTGCGCAAGAAGAAATCCCTCCTACTCAAGTGTTCTGAACGAACCTTCTGAAGCCTCTTGTGCAACTGATCCCAAGTAGTGGTGGAAATTTACAGTTACTGTACGTAAAAAAGACAGTGTTATCTTAACTTTCAATTTTGTTATTCACACCTCCTTTGATCTGCACAAATCACAGAGACCCATTCTACATAGTCTTGTCATCCATCACTCTTCCCCATTGCCATCTATGGACTTGTGACCTCTGTTGGGCCTCTGGTTACCCCGGCGTTGTGCGTCGATGATTTTTGCTTCTGGTGCAGCTCCCACTCGGTAGCATCTGCTGAGCACCGGCGCCAAGGCACCATCTGACAGGCCTCCCGTGGCTTCCATTTTTCTCCCTCCAAAATGTGGGTTATGCATTTTTGTCGTCGACCTACAGTACTCTTATCCATAACTTTATTTAGGTGACCAGCTCCTCAATGTTGTAGCACAGTCCCGTTTCTTGGGCCTTATTTTTGATAACAAGGTGACACGGCTGCCCCACATTCGCCAGCTAAAACTACGTGTATGCAGAAGCATTCGCCTCCTAAGACTACATGTATGCGGAAGCTTAATGCTCTCCGTCTCCTGGGCCACACATCTTTGGGTCCAGACCATTCCACCCCACTCCATCTTTACCATGGTCTGATCTCGTCCAGACTAGATTGTGGTAGCAGGTTCATGGCTAAGCAGCTCCTTCCACTTTGAAACTGCTTGACCCTGTCCACCATTGTGGGGTGCGTCTGGCTATTGGTGCCATTCGCACTAGTCCCATTGATAGTTTCCTCTCAGAAGTGGGGATTCCCCCTCTTCACATAAGATGAAGCCAACTCCTCATTTCGTACACAGTCGCCATTCGCCAGTTCCCTGAGCAACCCGTGTACCCTGTGCTCTTTGCCTATGAGGGATGTCTCCCTCGTAACACCCGTTGGCAAGTGTCTCACTTCTCTCTGTTGGGATCTCCATCTCCACTCAGGCCTGCACCTCGTGTCTTTCGTCCCATACCCCACCATGGATGGTGCCCATACCACGGATTAGGACCGATCATTTCCAGAGTCCTATGATCACTGTCGCTTGTACGGTTTTCTGGCATCTTCTATGTGCCATCCTTGCATAGTTCCAGGGTGCCACCACCATCTTTCACTGATGGTTCTAAGACATCAGTAAGGTGGGATACGCTTTCACGTCTCCTACTGGCTTCGAACACCATTTATTGACGGGATCATGTAGTGTGTTCACAGCAGAGCTTCTAGCCATTCGCAGGGTCAACCTGTTTGTTTCTCAGGCCTCCCTCCACAGTGTTTTAATTTGTTCCAACGCAATGAGCAGCTTGCAGGCTATCAACCGATGCTACCCTCAGCACCCTTTGGTCTCTATCCGTGACCTCCTCTCTGCCCTTGGATGTGTCGCCTGTTCGGTTGTCCTCCTCTGGGTCCCAAGTCATGTGGGGGTCCCGGAGAATGAACTGGCTGACCATTTGGCTAGAGAAACAGATACTTAACCCCCTTTCTTCTCAATATTCCAGCTGCATATGTGCGGATCTATGTCAGATTTCTCTTTCCCCAAAAGTGGAATGCCATCCGGAGCTCTACCACTCATAGTAATAAACTCCGCACAATGAAGGAGACTATTGCAGTTTGGCGCTCTTCCTTCCTCTCCTCTTGGAAAGAGTCCATTGTTTTATGCTGTTTACTCATTGGTCATACCTACCTCACCCATTGTTTCCTCCTATGTAACAACCCACCCCCACAATGCGGCTGTGGAGCCAGACTGACAGTATTCCACGTATTGATGGAATGTCCCCTTCTTTCGGCCCTTTGTGCTAAATATATTCTTCGTGATTGCTTAAATTTAATATTAGCAGACGATTCACAGGTGGTTGAACCAGTCCTCAGTTTCCTTTATGAAAATGGTTTTTGTCTCCGCAACTAAGTTTCTACTTTAGTCTTGGAGCAAGGGCAGGTTGGGACTTCTTTTCCAGTCTTCTTGGTCTGTGATCCAATGACCACCCCCTTTTTTTCCCATTTTTAGATTTCGTGTCACCTTTTATGCCTTTTACTGTGAATGTTTAATGTTCATTATTTTATAATTTGACTCAGACTGGATCTGTCCACTTTTAGCAGACTCCCTTTCTTCTGTGACTAACCTCGGAATCGCGGGACTAATGCCTCGCCGTTTGGTCCCATAACCTGTCTCAATCAATCAATCTTGTCAAACATGATGATATATATTGTTGTTATTATTATTATTATTTGTTTGTATTTGGGGGGGGGGGGGAGATAAGTGTCCACGGAAATCATTTCAATCAAGCCTCAGGCCACATCCATGTTTTGTTTTCATTCAATAGTCAAAATGTATAGACAAGCTTTCCACAGACTTTTCTTTCCTCCAAAACATTCTGGAGAATGTCTTTAACACTTCAGATCTTCATCATTACTTCCGCATGAAAGATGGTGGTGGTTTTCAAAGCAAAACACGTTTTTCCAATGTTCATTTTGGATGATTTCTCGTTGTCCACAAGCCAGAC
The DNA here is from genome assembly GCF_023898315.1 of Schistocerca nitens. Classification (NCBI taxonomy): domain Eukaryota; kingdom Metazoa; phylum Arthropoda; class Insecta; order Orthoptera; family Acrididae; genus Schistocerca; species Schistocerca nitens. Next base: position 57,485,451 of record NC_064615.1, read on the forward strand.
CTGTCCTCGTTTAACATTCAAACCAACCAAACACTCATGCGCAACTTAAACAACTATCGCTGTAAGTCTTGTTCATACACACAATGTCCCTGTAGCAATTTTACTGAGTAAAACATGTAATTGAATCACTGCCGGTTGCTCCTTTGTGATTTACTCAGATGTCCCTGTAACAATTTTACCAAGTGAAATGCGTATTGAATCACTACTGGCTGCTCCACTTTGAGTTGGCAACTCATCAGTGTTGACACACAATAGCTACATGTTCACTGCTTAACACTGCATTCTCTCAACTGACTGGTCGAACACACATATGTTGCTTGCAGTTGTTAGTTCTAGGTGCCACCATAGCTTGCACTGATGTCAATTATGCACCAAGAACATAATCAGTCTTTGAACTTTTTTGACAGGCTGTGTAAGTAGTGAGAGTGTTTTATAATTGTTACTATTTGTCTTACTACCTATCTTCTACAGGTGTCTAACGTTAGCATATTTCAGTCTGTCTGGAGATATCAATGGTGACAGTGATTCATTGCGTGTGTGACTAAATACATAACATATATGTAAGAAACATAATTTTAGAACCTAATGTGAGGTATTATCAGAGACATGAAAACTTCACATTTCCGATAAAAGTGAATATAGGTGCAATGTGAGCCTCAAAATGTAATAATATGAATGTATGTAATAAATGTTATTTCATAGCAAATGGTATTCAGATGAACTATTTTATCTGCATATAAATATTGAAAATGTAACCAATTTTCATTTATCTGGTGAAGCCCAATTTGGAAACAGTATGTGCATAAGGGTGTGTTTACAAAATAAAGAACACACCTGTGCATGAACACAGTGACAAATTGGTGCGCTTTTAAGTTACACTTCAGTCCTATTTCAAACAGTGGGGAGTTGAATGGTCTCTCTAAGGTACATACCACATACTGCGACATTGGTCTCACCCGTGAGACTTAACATCTTAGAATAAAGAACACATACATTTATCTGCCAGCTAAAGTTGGTATTATATGAAATCACAGAGGCTATAACATGATAGCTTTATGTGTAGTATTTTGAACTATGGCTGCATAAGATACAGGTAGAGATTGGGCCTGAACTACCTCATTTATGATGTTGCCAACTTCAGCAATGCTGCTGCTTCACAACTTACCTAAAACAGATACTACATTTCAGGTCCCTATGTACGAGGGGCATTTGAAAAGTCCGTGCAAAAATAAAAACTACTTACATGTTTGTGGTTAACCTTTTTTTTTCCGACAGTCTCCTTTCAGACTTACACACTTCGTCCAATGCTGTTCTAATTTGTTGATCCCTTCCGAATAATAGGAATTATCCAAGTCTGCAAAATATCTATTAGTTGCTGCCATCACCTCCTCATTTGAATAAAATCTTTGTCCCGCCAGCCATTTCTTCAAATTGGGGAACAGATAGTAGTCCGAGGGAGCCAAGTCTGGAGAATAGGGGGGATGTGAAATGAGTTGGAATCCTATTTCCATTAATTTTGCGACCACAGCTGCTGAGGTGTGTGCTGGTGCATTGTCGTAATGGAAAAGGACTTTTTTACGGTCTAATCGCTGGTGTTTTTCTTGCAGCTCGGCTTTCAAGTGGTCCAATAATGATGAATAATATGCACCTGTAATAGTTTTACGCTTTTCCAGATAGTCGATGAGGACTATCCCTTGTGAATCCCAAAAGACAGTCACCATAATCTATCTGGCCGAAGGAATGGTCTTCGCCTTTTTTGGTGCAGATTCTCCCTTGTAAGCACATTGTTTAGATTGTTGTTTGGTCTCAGGAGCATAGTAATGTATTCATGTTTCATCAAGTGACGAAATGACGCTTAAAGTCCTGTGGATTCTTCCTGAACAGCTGCAAACCATCCTTTCAGCACTGCACACAATTCTGTTTTTTTCAAGCGTGAGCAGTCGTGGAACCCATCAAGCTTTCTCATGTCCAAATGTTTGTGCAAAATATTATGTACTCTTTCATTCGAGATGCTCACAGCACTAGCAATCTCTCGCACCTTACTCTTCTGTCATACATCAACATTTCATGGATTTTATCAATGATTTCCGGAGTCTTAACCTCCGCAGGACGTCCAGAACATTCAGCATCACTTGTGCCCGTACGGCCACTCCGAAAATTTTGAAACCACTTATAAACTGTTCTAATCGAAGGTGTAGAGCCACCGTAATGTTTATCAATCTTCTCTTTAGTCGCCCGATGCATTTTGCCTTTCATAAAGTAATGTTTAATCACCACTCAAAATTCTTTTTCGTCCATTTTTTGACAATCACTCAATCACTTGATCTCCTTGATTCACATGAATGGCAAAACAAAGAAATAGACCAATATGGCTGAAACTTGGTGTGCGCTCTTTCTAAAGATGCTACTAACTAAACATGACATCTATATACGCTGGTGGTGGCATCTCTTGGACTTTTCAAATGCCCCTCGTATTACCCACTCAAAGTTTTTCATTTGACAGAGAATAGAATAATTGTAATACTATGTTTCAAGCAGAGCTGACGGTGATAGCAGTTGTGAACATGTGGTGACAGCACAGGTTTCCTTGTAATGTGTAAAGAATCCTAGTTCTCTGCTTGTTCTAATCTTTTCAAATAAAATTTCCCTTTCCTTGCATGTGATAATTTGATTCTTTTTGTTACCCAGGTTTTTTTTTTTAAAAAAAAAGCCTATTAGTATCATGCTTTGTTTTCTTGGGAAAGCAGTGTTAATGATAAATAGAAACCCATCCATAAATATATTAAATTTTATAAATAAGAGAAAGGCAACCACTCACCTGTAGCTGGCTGGTATGTAGCACATGGAAACATGTGACAGAGACGGTATTTCACTAGCTTTAGAGCCCTTGCTCTTTCTCGAACAACAGCACACACACACACACACACACACACACGCGCGCTCCCAGCTGTGAAAAGACTGGTGGTTGATTATTGATAGCAGTTTCCTGGAGGTCAGAAGGGGGTAGGGAAGGGCACCGAAGGCGAGGAGGGGATTGTGGCATAGTGTGAGATACATCTGACGCATAAATCAGTTGCTGCGCAACAAGACGAAAGGACTTCAAAGGGTTTAGAATGTAACAGAATAGGACAATATTTAATTAAAGCTATGATTCTGAATATATTGTAATGAAAGCTATGATTATGAATATATTGAAGAATATGATACTAGCAAATGAAGTTTATGTGAACTTACATAAATCATTGTATAAAAATTGATGATAATTCTGGAGATCAAATAATAAGAAAGGTGCTAGCACATAAGGCATTAATGCTGAATTAATCAGTTATGGAGGAATCATGTTATAATTTTGCTTCCTCCATTTTTTAATTATGTGTTGGAAGAACTGTTCTGTACCTGAAGAATGGAACACATCTCAAGTAATTTCTGTGTGTAAAGAAGGCAATAGGAAAGACACAGGAAATTATAAAGGAATAAGTTTACTAAATGCAGGATATAAAATTTATGGTAAAACTCTTAATCAAAGGTTACAAACTATCACTGATGCAGTAATTTCAGTAGGACAATCAGCCTTCAGAGTGGGAAGTTTGTGTAGTGGTAATATATTTATAAGAAGATAAATTATTGAGAAGCATTGGGAATTTGGCTTAGAAACACAGTTGGCATTTATTTATTTTGAGAAAGCCTTTGATAAGGTAAAAAGGCCTTTTTTGGAAAATATTGGAAATAGTGCTTTAGTAAACTTATTTCTAATTCCATAAAGAGTCTTTATGTAAATACAAAAATAGTTGATATGAATATAATAGAAAGAAACATTCCCCATGGGAAAAATATATTAAAAAAAGATGCTGTGACTTGCCAAACGGGAAAGTGCTGGTAAATAAACACAATAAAAAACACACAAATCAAGCTTTCGCAATCCATGGTTGCTTCATCAGGAAAGAGAGAAGGAGAGGGAAAAACGAAAGGATGTGGGTTTTAAGTGAGAGGGTAAGGAGTCATTTCAATCCCGGGAGCGGAAAGACTTACCTTAGGGGGGAAAAGGGACAGGTACACACTCGCGCACACACATATACACAGTATATGGACTATCAGACCAATTGTGTGATTGGATTGAAGAGTTCCTGGATGACAGAACGCAGCATGTCATTCTCAGTGGAGAGAAGTCTTCCGAAGTAAGAGTGATTTCAGGTGTGCTCCAGGGGAGTGTCATAGGACCGTTGCTATTCACAATATACATAAATGACTTTGTGGATGACATTGGAAGTTCACTGAGGCTTTTTGCAGATGATGCTGTGGTGTATCGAGAGATTGTAACAATGGAAAATTGTACTGAAATGCAGGAGGATTTGCAGCGAATTGACGCATGGTGCAGGAAATGGGAATTCAATCTCAATGTAGACAAGTGTAATGTGCTGCGAATACATAGAAAGATAGATCCCTTATCATTTAGCTACAAAATAGCACGTCAGCAACTGGAAGCAGTTATTCCATAAATTATCTGGGAGTACGCATTAGGAGTGATTTAAAATGGAATGATCATATAAAGTTGATCGTCGGTAAAGCAGGTGCCAGACTGAGATTCATTGGAAGAATCCTAAGGAAATGCAATACGGAAACAAAGGAAGTAGGTTACAGTACGCTTGTTCGCCCACTGCTTGAATACTGCTCAGCAGTGTGGGATCCGTACCAGATAGGGTTGATGGAAAAGATAGAGAAGATCCAACGGAGAGCTGCGTGCTTCGTTACAGGATCATTTAGTAATCGCGAAAGCGTTACGGAGGTGATAGGTAAACTCCAGTGGAAGACTCTGCAGGAGAGACGCTCAGTAGCTCGGTATGGGCTTTTGTTAAAGTTTCGAGAACATACCTTCACCGAAGAGTCAAGTAGTATATTGCTCCCTCCTACGTATATCTCGTGAAGAGACCATGAGGATAAAATCAGAGAGATTAGAGCCCACACAGAAGCATACCGACAATCCTTCTATCCACGAACAATACGAGACTGGAACAGAAGGGAGAACCGATAGAGGTACTCAGGGTACCCTCCGCCACACACTGTCAGGTGGCTTGCGGAGTATGGATGTAGGTGTAGATGTAGGGTTTGTGCGTGCGCGTGGGTGGGTGTGCATGCGTGCGCGTGGGTGTGCATGCGTGCGCGTGGGTGTGTGTGCGTGTGTGTGCGTGTGTGTGTGTGCGTGTGTGTGCGCATGCGCGCGCATACCTGTCCCTTTTTCCCCCTGAGGTAAGTCTTTCCGCTCCCGGGATTGGAATGACTCCTTACCCTCTCCCTTAAAATCCACATCCTTTCGTCTTTCCCTCTCCTTCCCTCTTTCCTGATGAAGCAACCGTGGGTTGTGAAAGCTTGATATTTGTGTATGGGTTTGTGTGTTTTTTATTGTGTCTATCTACCAGCGCTTTCCCGTTTGGTAAGTCACAGCATCTTTTTTTTAATATACAAAAATAGTCGTTTAGATTTGAAAATGTCAGGTGAAATTTTATAAATCAAGGTGTTAGACAAGGCTGCAGCCTGTCACTCCTATTCGAGTCTCAGTCCGGCACACAGTTTTAATCTGCCAGGAAGTTTCATATCGCCGCACACTCCACTGCAGAGTGAAAATTTCATTCTATCACCCACCTTATTTAATTTATATGTTGATGACCTAGTTATGAAGTGTAAAGGTGAACTACACTTAGAAATTAAAATGGATGTTGTATACTATTAAATACTCTTGTTGTATGCTGATGACAAGATAATTGTATGGGAAACGGAAGATAATTTGCAAAGGGCAGTAAGTAGAGTGTGCCAAAGTGCAATATATTACAACTCAAACGAGACAAAGATAATGTCTTTCAAAGGAAAGAATCCAGTCAGACTGAAAATAATAATAATAATAAATGAGAAAATTTTAGAACAAGTATCCCATTTCAGTTATCCATACTAATTACTGTGGCAAAGACATTGTGAAGAAGGTTAATAAATATCTAGCTGTCTTTGGAACAGTTGGAAGAGCTCTAGAAAGAAAAACAAGCAAAGAAACACAAATGAATTCCTGCAAAGTATGGCTGTAACTATTCTTGTATTTGGACAAAAAGAAAAGTATAAAAGCAGCAGTGATGATGATGATGATGATGATGATGATGATGATGATGATGATGATGACATAAATGCAAAAAATTGAATTTAAGAAGATATTGAACTACAAACTAAAAATCTGTCAAACCTACTGTAAGCAAAAGCCCAGTTTATCATTTATGGAACTCACGTAAAAAGGTGATATAAATTACAATGCAGCCAACTATAAAACACACAGGATTTATGTTATGAACTAAAACCACACTATTTGTAAACCAATTAACAAAAATAATTTAAGCCTTTGTTGTAGATGTATGTTTCAGGTACTTTTGGTGTGATAATTGCAATATTTCAACATAACTGCTTCAGAAATATTGCAGTGATTCTTAAATACCATAATCAGTTTTCTAAAAGCAGTAGTAAAATCTTAATTGATGAAATAAATACAGTGAAACCCCGCTATTATATTTCGCAAGGGGTCTTTAAAAAAAGTGGTGTAAAATGCGGGAAAATGTTAAAATATGGGAAATAAAGTTTTAAGTTGTAAAAGTTATGTATAGGATACCCCCTTGCATTTTCGCACATTATATGTGATATATGTGCATAACAGGCATCAAAAAGACTTGTCAGGAACTTGTTTGTCATCTAATAAAGCTTTATTATCTAATAAAAACCACCGATGTAACTGGAACTGATAACTGTCTGTAAAGTAGGAACGTTTAACTCAATTCCATATGTCATAATTAATGTTTTTTAAAGTCTGCAGCTGTCATTCGTTATTTCAATAATGAAATACTGCACTAGTTAAGTATTTTTTTCATGCTTAGCACGGTGTGTTTCGAGAATTCTCTCTCATTGCCAAGTGCAAATATTGTAGATAAGAATTTTGTGCAGTGTTAGCATGTGGTATTCTGCATCTCTCCTTTAGTCATCTTTTTGAGGTTAGCAGGTACTGTGCCTCCTCAGTTATGTAGAACACCACACACACGCAAACTATCACTGACATTATTTGTGTAGCATCACAAAGGGAAAAAATACATACGTAAAACTGCACTTGACTATGAGAACAAATTCTCGAAACACATTTTGCTCAGCATGTAAAAATTACGTAACTGGCACTGTGTTTATACTAAAAAGTAAAAACATTTGAGCAACTCAGGATTGAGTGATGGTGTCAACTAGCACTACAAGTTGCCAAATGCCGAAACACACTACATATGATTCGACAAAGGCGTCACAATGATCACAACAATTACGAAAATGCATTTGCTCAGTACAGGCAGTTTGGTAACAGTTGTGGTTGTTCGTATCATCTTTATTGAAACAAACCAAGTTACTTCCATCAGCCACGATGCCAAATAGAGCGTGGCAGTGGCGGGAGATACGGCACGAATTGTTCCAACTTTTACATGTTTATGGGTTCAAATCCACTGAGTATAGTGCTCTGGTGTAAATAAACTTAACCACGTAATATTTATAAACACTACTGGACAGCCAACATCAAGCCAGCATCATTTTTTTCTCCACAAGTACTTTTTCTTAATGCATAAATTGCGGGGAAAATTATAAATACGTTGATGCAAAATCAGATGCAAATTAACATTGTGGACAAAGGAAATTTGAGAGGAATAATAAATGTCATAAATGGTGGGAAAACATTAATTCTGGGAACGTAAAATCAGGGTTATACTGTAAATTCTGAAGTCAGCTGCAGTTGGGCATTGAAATGAATTCAGTGGCAATAAATGAAAATTTGTGCTGGACTGGGACTCAGATCTGGTTTTCCCGCTACAGAGGATGCTACCTAAGTAGTATGCAACAAGGTTGAAATTGGGATCGGATAGCCAAAGCACTTAAGGCAACTGCTCACATGAAGTGGGAATGGTACATTTACAGTTGCATGATCAAGACTGACCCAGCATTTGTATAGAAATCTTAACTGTAAATTCAAAGAATTTGGAATAGATCAAGGTATTATATAACTGTCCAGTTGATATGGAGCAGCGGCTTTTAAGTACCAAATCCATATAAGTCTTATCTGTGTCGTGATGCATTAAAACATATTTAAGAACTATTTTGTATTTTGTCTGTTGTGGCTATGTAGTTGTTTGGTTAACTGGACACACATTGCACTTGTGTAAAAGTGGACATAGATGTTATTCTAGGTAGAGCACGCGCAAGAAACCTGACTTATATACCTCAATCAAAATCATCGATTGTCAACAAGTTAAGTAACTGAAATGTAGCCATGAAAGCTGGTTATGTTTTAGGTGGAGCATATGAGGATAGGATTGTGTGTGTGTGTGTGTGTGTGGGTTTGGGGGGGGGGGGGGCAGAAAAGAGTAGGGAAAAGGTAAAGGGGAAACAGCTTAGTGGAGGTTTAGGATAGAGAGAGAATTTCCACTAGTGAAGCAGTTGTTGAAGTTGTTAGCGTTGTGGTGCTCAGTATGTTCGGCAATTGGATGATCAACTTTGGCACAGTTTGGCAGTAGCCATTCATATGAGTGTACAGTTGGTTACTTGTCATGCCCAGTAGTATACTATACAGTAATTGCAGCATAGCTGATACGTACGACAACTGCTTTGACAAGTGGCTCTACCATCAATAGGAAAGGAAATGCATGTGACTGGAGAGCAGTGGGAGGTGGTGGGTAGGTGTAGGGGACAGGTCTTGCACCTCTGGCGATGACAAGAGTGTGACCCTTGGGGTGCAGGATGAAGATGGACAAGAATATTCTGTTGATTGAGTGGACAGCAGAAAATGTCTTTGTGTGATGTGGGTAGGGTCATCCCCCCCCCTCCCTATCCCCCCCCCCCCTTTGTCAGCCTGTCTGCCTTTCTCTCTTCCCTGCCTGTCTCCCTCCTCATCTCTACTTTATTCTCCTTTCCTTTCCTTTCCTTTCCTTTCCTCTTCTCCCTTCCCCCCTCCCCATCCCTCGTCCCTCTCTTTACCTCTTATGTGCTCTACTCTCTGAACTCCTTTAGTCTTGTTGTGGTGTCACTGAGTCATCTGTCGAAAGACCCTGCTCACACTACGCCACTACTACTTCCACGCCTTGAGTGCCATGGCCATGAGCATGTGTGCTTGGCTGTCTGTGTGAATGTGTGTACTTGTTCTAGAGAAAGAGCAAGAGCTCTTAAGCTAATAAAACATACTGTTTTGTTGTATATTTCTGTGCACTACTCATCAGTTAACTGTAGATGAAAGTGGTTACCATTCTTTTATTTTACATATTATCTATCAAGGAAAATTTGTTTGGAAATTTGTGGTGAGGTTCTGTGGGACCAGACTGCTGAGGTCATCGGTCCATAGGCTTACACACTAATTAAACTAATTTACACTAAGGACAGAACACACACACACACGAGGGGGGACTCGAATCTCCAACGGGGGAGCCAGATGAGCTGTGACAAGGCCTCAGACCGCGCAGCTACTCCATGTGGCTCTATCAACGAATTTCTATTGTTGTTACATATTAAATTTCAAATTGACATCAGCCACAATACATATCCATGAAATAAGCTTCCTACAAGACTGCCCAGAAACCTTTACATCTGTGCTTTATTTTCTCTTAATTGTTTCCCATGATAATATTTCACTATAAACAGATAAGGCATTTAATATGGCTAGCTGTGCATCATTGTCAGAGAGACCATTCACTACTGGATAAAAATTTGCAAGGGGTGATTAAATGAAAAAGGAGACAGCTAAAAAAAAGTTATCAACTCCTAATACATTTATCCCTGTCAGGCAAGATGATCAAGGCCTTCATGGAAAAAATGTTTATGTGTGCCTATAGAACCATGATTATACCCAGGCATGCATCTCTTCCAAAGCAAATGTCTTTCTTCAGGACCCCCAAAAGTATGGAAACCACACGGGGAGAGATTGGGACTATATGGAGGGTGTGTAAGGGCTTCCCAGCGAAATTTACACAGACAGTCCAAACGATCGTTGCAACATGTAGGCCCAATCATTAGTAGTATATCTGCCACAGTAAAGCAGCAGTTCACAATCCCCCCATACCAATCCCAAACCATTGTATTCTTATTAAAATTGTTGTGATTGATATTTCAGCATGTTGAGTAGTAGCGGCTAGCTGCCATTCAGTCACAGTTATTTCCCAAGTGCCATGTTCTTGCTGCATTGCCTGTGTTTTAGGTTACATGCAGCACTTTGTGAAGCATGGCTGGCAACACTGCTCAGCCCTCCACTGCAATCAGTCAGTTGCAAAGTAATTTTAATCGGAGTTTTATTAACCTGCAGCAGCAAACACAGAGTTTTCTGCAGCATCTCATCCACAACCAAAGATTGTGGGATGTGGAACAGGTCATGCTGTATATTAACAAAGAGAGGAAACTGCTAGAAACCAATTCTGTGTATTGTGTTGACAATTAACACTATCTCTGTACAGCCATAGCTATTTCAAAATGCCCCCATTTCCCATGTCACTTTAAACACTAATATTTCTTTTTTCTGCTATGTACTGTTTATCCTTTCATAGCATGAAATGAACATTGTAAAGCAAGCAGGAAAGCAGCTACTTTGAGTTATGTTTCTAGCTCTGTATACTAAAATAGTTGCTTTTATGTTCTATTTGCTGTGTAATATTTGCAGAACTGGCTGACACGTGCCAAGGAATAACAGTTATCTACATGTTACCTGAATAGAGGTCTGTTGTTAGGTATAATTTTAATTTCCTATTGAACTGTAAATATTTCCACATTCTTGCACCACCTGTGCCAGCGTGTTGAAAGTTTTGTAGAAGAATGCAGAACCCTTGCCTAAATTCTGAAGTGGAAACTTGTGAGGTTTTGGTATGATGATGATCCACTCCACACTTGATCTGCCACCCAGATAATAGGTGTGCCAACTTTAACCTTATAACTATCTTGTGGTTGATATTCACCACAGTGAATCTGCCTTGCAATCACAGGTACAAATGCTGAAAGAGAGCTCCGATCTGTTTAAGTTACTAAAGTGGCATAGACACATTGCGTTAACTCTTCTATATTATAAATCCCATATTTCCATTGTGCACCTTCATTTACAATTGTTGGTAAACAGATCTTTCTTAACCTGTAGATCAAAACAGATCACAACATGTGTTCCTGTGCTGACATATCATTACAGAATGGCTGTTCTCATACAATCTTCAATTGTTCAGGCACTGACGTAATCACCCATGCTCTGTGTCCTGTGACTTCCAAGCCACGGTGCCAAATCATAAACGGCCCTCCATAGCAGGCGGAGATGCTCACTCGCCATTGCACCTTGACCACGTTCTGAGTTGACGTCTTTGACACCCCATCTGCACTTAAGGCAGACCAGAGCTCAATAGTGTTCCAGACTTAAGAATTACCTAAACAACATTTGCAGTTTCCATGAACATCTTTTTTTGGTCTGAGGGCTTAAGTGGAACTTGTTATTCTGTAGAATAGACATGTTACACCACAATCCTCGACACAGGAAAAGACTACATGCCAATCTTTAGTGATTGTGCATACTACAGAACTGTGTAGAGCATCTGATTTCCATCCATGAAAACATCCATTTTACCATGGAAATAGATAAAGATGATGAACTTCCTTTTCTCAACATCCTAGTTCAGCGAAGGGACAGTGGCTTGGTTGCCTACAGTCTATGCCGTAAGCCAATGCCTAAAGATTTGTATAATAATAATAATAATAATTAATAATAATAATAAAGATTTTATTGCCTTTAGGCCATTACAGCAATTGACAACGTCAAATGAAGTTACAATTTATAATACAGTGTGATAAGGTATTGACTACTGAAATATTTTAGCTTATATTACAATAAATGTACAGTGGGTCATCTGTTGGGTTACTGCATTTTACAGTTGAAGAATTCATTGATATCACAGAAGGGGTGGGCAATAAACCATTCATGCAGTCTTTCGTTGAATGTATGTTCAGGAAGATCCTGTATGACAAGTGGCAGCTTATTAAATAGTTTGTGCCCTGTGACTTCATAGCTATTTATTGATTTTGATAGCCTGTTGATACTTCTTGTGTTGTAACAATGTACATTTTCTCTATGTTTCACATCTTGTAGGTTCTTCGTCGTAAAGATTAAGACATTGTATACATAGAGGTTTATTACAGTCATAATTTTTTGTTTGGTAAATAAGGGTTTGCAGTGAGCCATATGTGAAGAATTTGTAATTATCCTAATGGCTTTCTTCTGCAATAATAAGATGTCATGTATATGACTACAGTTACCCCACAAGATAATGCCATAGGATATTATACTTTGGAAAAATGCAAAATAAGATGATCTGATGTATGTTTCAGGTACACAATTTCTGAGTTGTCTTAATAAATAAATTACTCTAGATAGCTTACTACTAATATAGTTTACATGTTGGCCCCAGGATAACTTTTCGTCTAAATAAACTCCCAGGAATTTAACAGAACTAGGGTCATCAGATAGTGGCTTGTCTCTTAGAGTGAAGATTATCTGCTGAGTTTTATTTTCATTTAGCAGGAAACCATTTTCTCTGAACCAATATGCTGCATTAGTGAGTGTATTTTCAGCACAGGTTTTAAGATCATTAAGATTGTTACTGCTATGAAGGAAAGTCGTATCATCTGCATACAATACAGTGGTGGATCTAATAAACGAGGGGAGGTCATTGATCATTATCAGAAACAGGAAGGGCCCCAGTACAGATCCCTGAGGCACACCTACTTTAACATTTTCTATGTTTGACATTTCCTTACCAACACAAACTACCTGTTTACGGTTGTTGAGGTAAGCTTTTAATAGTCTGAGACTGTTTCCTTTGATGCCGTAGAATTCTAGTTTCTCTAGTAGTGGCGTGTGCTCAACACAGTCGAAGGCCTTGCTTAGGTCACAGAATGAGACCTGAGCAAAGCCTTTGTTCTCAAAAACTTTGAGGATGTAACTGACTACCGTGTTGATTGCATCAATGGTTGACAGTTTCTTCCTAAACCCGTATTGTGTAGCATTAATTATTCCTAGATTCTCAAAGTGAGATGATAATTGTTGGTACATGATGCATTCTATTACCTTGGAGAATGTGGGTACTATTGAAATAGGCCTGTAACTAGATGGATAGTCTTTATCTCCCTTTTTGTATACTGGGACGACCCTAGACAGTTTTAACTCATCAGGAAAATATCCCTCAAGTAAGCACTTGTTTATCCAATGGGTTAAAGGGTACAGAATGCAATCACACACTTTTTTTAGCAGGTTGAATGATATACCATATATATCTAAGCTATCAGATGATTTCAGTTGTTTTATGACCCCTTGTACATATCTAGGCATTACTTCGGAGAAGGTTAGCATGCTTGTATTTAGTGACTGTCTACCCCAATTTTGGGAGAGTAACTCGGATGGACTATGTCTGGTTTGATAATTGCGTCTCCTATTTCTTTCACTGAATTAATAAAAAACTCATTGAGTGTTTGTGGTGGGATATTAATTTTGTCTTTTTTAGTATCTGTGGCAGCACTGTTAATTACTTTCCAAGCGGTTTTGCATTTATTGGTGGAATTATGTATGCTGTTGGCATTGTAGGTTTTTTTGTACCATATGTTTTGTCTGTTTTGAGATCTGGATTTGTGGCTGCTGTCCATTATTTTGATTTTCTTTATGGGAATACTATAGTTAAATAGGGTCAAGAATGCATTAAAAAATCTATCAAATATTATTTTGGCTGGTAGGTCATTACTTGAAGTGTAATGTCGATCGACACTACAATGGCCAAACCAGTCTCTGTCAGCAAGGGAATTACGAAATGTGTTAGTTTTATCCTCAGTTACGGGTCTGGTAATCACAACTGTTGGGACAGGTCTGTTTGCATTGCTCCTATTGATGGGAATTTTACTTGCATAATTTAGAGATACGGAGTCGTGCTCAGAGAATGGGAACACTACAACTTCGCATGTGTTTTCAGTGGTCTTGAAGTTTACAAAGATGTTATCTAAACATGCTTTGTTTCTTGTGGGCCTGTTGTTAACATGATGTAAATTGTATTGTCTTAGTAAGTTTTCCAGATCTGCAACACTACCCTTACATTTGTTGTTGTTGTTGTGGTCTTCAGTCCTGAGACTGGTTTGATGCAGCTCTCCATGCTACTCTATCCTGTGCAAGCTTCTTCATCTCCCAGTACCTACTGCAACCTACATCCTTCTGAATCTGCTTAGTGTATTGATCTCTTGGTCTCCCTCTACGATTTTTACCCTCCACGCTGCCCTCCAATGCTAAATTTGTGATCCCTTGATGCCTCAAAACATGTCCTACCAACCGATCCCTTCTTCTAGTCAAGTTGTGCCACAAACTTCTCTTCTCCCCAATCCTATTCAATACCTCCTCATTAGTTACGTGTTCTACCCACCTTATCTTCAGCATTCTTCTGTAGCACCACATTTCTAAAGCTTCTATTCTCTTCTTGTCCAAACTGGTTATCGTCCATGTTTCACTTCCATACATGGCTACACTCCATACAAATACTTTCAGAAATGACTTCCTGACACTTAAATCTATACTCGATGTTAACAAATTTCTCTTCTTCAGAAACGCTTTCCTTGCCATTGCCAGTCTACATTTTATATCCTCTCTACTTCGACCATCATCAGTTATTTTACTCCCTAAATAGCAAAACTCCTTTACTACTTTAAGTGTCTCATTTCCTAATCTAATCCCCTCAGCATCACCCGATTTAATTTGACTAAATTCCATTATCCTCGTTTTGCTTTTGTTGATGTTCATCTTATATCCTCCTTTCAAGACACTGTCCATTCCGTTCAACTGCTCTTCCAAGTCCTTTGCTGTCTCTGACAGAATTACAATGTCATCGGCGAACCTCAAAGTTTTTACTTCTTCTCCATGAATTTTAATACCTACTCCGAATTTTTCTTTTGTTTCCTTTACTGCTTGCTCAATATACAGATTGAATAACATCGGGGAGAGGCTACAACCCTGTCTCACTCCTTTCCCAACCACTGCTTCCCTTTCATGCCCCTCGACTCTTATAACTGCCATCTGGTTTCTGTACAAATTGTAAATAGCCTTTCGCTCCCTGTATTTTACCCCTGCCACCTTTAGAATTTGAAAGAGACTATTCCAGTCAATGTTGTCAAAAGCTTTCTCTAAGTCTACAAATGCTAGAAACGTAGGTTTGCCTTTTCTTAATCTTTCTTCTAAGATAAGACGTAAGGTTAGTATTGCCTCACGTGTTCCAACATTTCTACGGAATCCAAACTGATCTTCCCTGAGGTCCGCTTCTACCAGTTTTTCCATTCGTCTGTAAAGAATTCGCGTTAGTATTTTGCAGCTGTGACTTATTAAACTGATAGTTCGGTAATTTTCACATCTGTCAACACCTGCTTTCTTTGGGATTGGAATTATTATATTCTTCTTGAAGTCTATGGGTATTTCGCCTGTCTCATACATCTTGCTCACCAGATGGTAGAGTTTTGTCATGACTGGCTCTCCCAAGGCCATCAGTAGTTCTAATGGAATGTTGTCTACTCCCGGGGCCTTGTTTCGACTCAGGTCTTTCAGTGCTCTGTCAAACTCTTCACGCAGTATCTTATCTCCCATTTCATCTTCATCTACATCCTCTTCCATTTCCATAATATTGTCCTCAAGTACATCACCGTTGTATAAACCCTCTATATACTCCTTCCACCTTTCTGCCTTCCCTTCTTTGCTTAGAACTGGGTTGCCACCTGAGCTCTTGATATTCATACAAGTGGTTCTCTTCTCTCCAAAGGTCTCTTTAATTTTGCTGTAGGCAGTATCTATCTTACCCCTAGTGAGACAAGCCTCTACATCCTTACATTTGTCCTCTAGCCATCCCTGCTTAGCCATTTTGCACTTTCTGTCGATCTCATTTTTGAGACGTTTGTATTCACTTTTGCCTGCTTCATTTACTGCATTTTTATATTTTCTCCTTTCATCAATTAAATTCAATATTTTTTCTGTTACCCAAGGATTTCTATTAGCCCTCGTCTTTTTACCTACTTGATCCTCTGCTGCCTTCACTGCTTCATCCCTCAGAGCTACCCATTCTTCTTCTACTGTATTTCTTTCCCCCATTCCTGTCAATTGTTCCCTTATTCTCTCCCTGAAACTCTCTACAACCTCTGGTTCTTTCAGTTTATCCAGGTCCCATCTCCTTAAATTCACCTTTTTGCAGTTTCTACAGTTTCAATCTGCAGTTCATAACCAATAGATTGTGGTCAGAATCCACATCTGCCCCTGGAAATGTCTTACAATTTAAAACCTGGTTCCTAAATCTCTGTCTTACCATTATATAATCTATCTGATACCTATTAGTATCTCCAGGATTCTTCCAGGTATACAACCTTCTTTTATGATTCTTGAACCAAGTGTTAGCTATGATTAAGTTATGCTCTGTGCAAAATTCTACAAGGCGGCTTCCTCTTTCATTTCTTCCCCCCAATCCATATTCACCTACTATGTTTCCTTCTCTCCCTTTTCCTACTGACGAATTCCAGTCACCCATGACTATTAAATTTTCGTCTCCCTTCACTACCTGAATAATTTCTTTTATCTCGTCATACATTTCATCAATTTCTTCATCATCTGCAGAGCTAGTTGGCATATAAACTTGTACTACTGTAGTAGGCATGGGCTTTGTGTCTATCTTGGCCACAAAAATGCGTTCACTATGCTGTTTGTAGTAGCTAACCCGCACTCCTATTTTTTTATTCATTATTAAACCTACTCCTGCATTACCCCTATTTGATTTTGTATTTATAACCCTGTAATCACCTGACCAAAAGTCTTGTTCCTCCTGCCACCGAACTTCACTAATTCCCACTATATCTAACTTTAACCTATCCATTTCCCTTTTTAAATTTTCTAACCTACCTGCCCGATTAAGGGATCTGACATTCCACGCTCCGATCCGTAGAATGCCAGTTTTCTTTCTCCTGATAACGACGTCCTCTTGAGTAGTCCCCACCCGGAGATCCGAATGGGGGACTATTTTACCTCCGGAATATTTTACCCAAGAGGACGCAATCATCATTTAATCATACAGTAAAGCTGCATGTCCTCGGGAAAAATTACGGCTGTAGTTTCCCCTTGCTTTCAGCCGTTCGCAGTACCAGCACAGCAAGGCCTTTTTGGTTATTGTTACAAGGCCAGATCAGTCAATCATCCAGACTGTTGCCCCTGCAACTATTGAAAAGGCTGCTGCCCCTCTTCAGGAACCACATGTTTGTCTGGCCTCTCAACAGATACCCCTCTGTTGTGGTTGCACCTACGGTACGGCCATCTGTATCGCTGAGGCACGCAAGCCTCCCCACCAACGGCAAGGTCCATGGTTCATGGGGGAAGGCTTACATTTAGTAACATCAAAATCAGCATTCAAATCACCTCCTATTGCAATATCATAGTGTAGCCATTTAATATTACTTAATTCACTCAATAACATGTCCATTTTTTCTAAAAATATGTTAATGCTTCCCTTTGGTGATCTGTACATGGATACTACTATTAGCTTATGACTATTAATGATTATACCCGTAACTTCAAAGTGCTGTTCATCACACAAGGAATTTAGGTCTAGTTTGGTTATTATACAATTGAGTGACTGGTTGGAATAAATTGCCACACCACCTCTAATGTGCTTTTTCCTACAGTAGCTATTTACTATACTAAAATTGTCAAATTTGGCAACTGCAAGTTTATTCTCATTAGCCCAGTGTTCACTCAGACAAAAAATATCAAACTGGTTATCAAGACCAAACTCATTTATGATAAGTTCTTTATCTTTCAGTCCTTGAACATTAAGGTAACATATTTTAAGATCCATGCTCTTATTGCTTACACACTGAACACTATGGTGATTGGTTTTCAAACCTTTTTCAGGGCTTATCTTTTGGATTTCTGCCTCTCGTTGCCTTTTACTAAAAAATTGTTCACTTGGAGTGGTAGCACATCTACTGCTGTATGCCTACTCTTCCCTCCTTGTGATGATATTGTAGATGAGGCTGCTACTACAGGAATTGATGGAACTGCTGTTATGGTGTGTGGAGGCACTGTTGTGGTATCTGGTGACTGAAGAGATAAGGCGAATGCTTCTTCTTGTACTGCTGTTGAATCTTGCTGGTGAAGTGTGATAGGTACTGCTGCTGCTGCTGCTGCTGCTGCTGCTGCTACTGCTGTAGGCATTGTTGTGGCAACTGGTGAGAGTGGAGATTTGGATGTTGCTTCATCTTCCGCTGCTGTTGAATCCTGTAGATGAAGTGTGGTAGGTACTGCTGCTGCTGCAGCGTTTGTTATGTGTGTAGGTATAATTGCTGCTTCCACCTCTACTTCTACTGCTGCAATAGAAGTAACCCTTTCTTCAGGCTCTGCTTGCGTCAAGCAAGGAACAGGTAGAGCATCAATTACTTCTTGGTTGTCAGATGCTTTCAGTATCATGCTGATGTTTTGGCACAGAATCTTCTTGCCTCTGTTATTAAGGTGCATGCCATGTCTCGTGTAACAGTCTCTTTGCAAGGAGTCCATACTTATAAAATATGCATTTTGGTAGGCCCTGCAAATCTTTGAGTATTGCCTGTTTGCTTTTATGATTTCCACGTTCACACACGACCATTCCGAAAGGTCATGCCTATGTGGAATTCCGACTACAAAAACTGATTTCTCTTGTGTTGAATTTAGTATTGCCTTAAGGTTTCGTGTTGCACTGTGGAGGTTGTTTTTATATACATTATTGGCTCCAACTATGACGACAATATGACGATCATTTTCAGTTTCTATGTTTCTAGTGAGTTCTTGGATGGGTGCACCTGGTTTGACAATACTAGTTGCTTGTATACAATGACTGTAACATAGTATTTTTGCGATCTCATGTCCATGGCTATCAGAGAATATTTTCACTTTGAGTTTGTCTTCACGTTTATTGCGGAAGTTTCTGCTCGTGTGCTTGTCACTATATAGATTCGGCGTGTTGTTTTCGTCACAGTTTTCCGTGGATTCCACATTTATATCTGAATCTAGTGCATGAAAACGGTTTTTTGTTACCACAGGAATTCTACAGTCACTGGGTTTCACACGACCAACCCTTTTTGGCCTAGTAAACATATGTTGCCTTGTTGTTTCTGCCTGTAGGCCTAATCCACTTCAGAGCACTCGTTTATTGTAGGTAGGACACTGAAACTGCTTTTATTGCCGCAGTTCGTTCCATTCGTTGTATTTATCACCTTTTCACTTCTTTCTTCCGTGATCATGCTAGTCCTGTGCTCCCAGTTCCGTGTTTTACTTGCTTTGGCGATCGGGATATTACGCGCCTTTTTCAGTTCGGCATTTTCATTTTCTAAATGCACAATGTCCCGCCTTAGTACATCTACAATTAACTGCAGGCTTGATACACGTTCATTTAGCTTCACTATCTTCATGTTACCATTTGCCACCATCCCTCACAGAAGAACCGTGTGCTCAACACTAGTATACGGGGCACATTCCATCTCAGATGCAAAAAGTCTGACGGCAGAGCTGCGGCCCTTGGAACCTGTCATCCAGGAGAACTGACACTGCAGCCGACCGATTTAGACAGCTCACCAATGCAGGAGCCCAAAGAATGGCATGGAGGACGAAAATGAAGAAGAAGAAGACCGCTTACATACTGTTCATTGGCAATGTATCATCAAAAATTGCCAGACAACTGCGAAAACACTATGTAATGCCATTTTTTGCCCACCGACCAAAACGCGAGCTTCATTAGGGAGAGTGAAAGATAATCTGGGTCCAAAAAGTGGGGGTATACAAAGTTCCATGTGAAAGCAGAAAAACTTTCATTAGACAAATGAGCTGCACAGTTGAAGTTCTATGTGCAGAACATGAGTGCCATGCCCACTTACTGCAACCTAACATGTCTGCAATAGCAGAGCACTGCGTTGAAAATGGACATAAAATGAATTACCACCAAAAGAAAGCTCTGGCTACCAATAATAAATTTTGGGACTTCATTGTCAAAGAAACAACTGAAATTTATGTGAATGATAATTTGATCAGCAGGGAAACTGGCTCCCAATTGAGCAAGGTGTGGGAGTCAACACTTAGCTCCATTAAAGCAAAACAAGACACCCAGACAAGAGATGCAATAGGGATGCCGGATGAAAGGCAACTGAGACTCGCCCTTCCATTGTCGCAGCCATATGTACCCCCAACAAGTACCACAAGGCCACATCAGACACCTCATTCCATTGTCACCACCTGATGATGGCAGAACGGTTGTCTGCCAGATACTGTGGACTTTTGGCAATAGGATCTGGCAGTACACCCAAGAACCATGGAAACAGCATATACAATCAGAAAAGTGTCACATCAAAGAATGGATATCTTTGCTGCTTACCAGAAAGGAGACTGTTAAGTTGCAGACATGCACAATTAAAATACACTACACAAAGTTTTTGGCCCCAGACTTCATCAGCAAAAGAGAAATGCACACCATTCATACACACAAGCAAGCACACCTAATGCATACTTGACTGCTAATGCCAGAATCTCAGGCCGGAATACCAAAAGCTGCCTGTCTGCAACTTAATGTGTCTTCTTAATGATAAGTAGCAATGTGTCTTTTCGTATGTTGCTGATATTCCTACTTGAATTTTCCACTGTTCAGTTACCATACTTCTTTTGAGCTAAAAATCTTAAACATGGCTGCGATTCAGCAACCATATAAATTGGAAGAGGTTGAAAAAGTCAGCCAGCCAGTTACAAACCAGAGGGCTATTTAGCCCCTGACCTACGTTTCAATATTTATGAAAATATCTTCTTCAGGAGGAGTGGGCCGTAAAAATGTATGTATAGACTGTTACAAACTGTTTTTACATATATAGCAAAACATTAATAATACTTTTTATTATTAATATTTTGTTATGTATGTAAAAATAGGAATAACCACAGAAAACCATTGTCTACAATCAAACCAATTCTTTATAATCTCTTTGGTGTTACATACATTGTTTTAAATAGTATGGTTTTCTTAAATAAACACCAAAGAATAAAAATCATTCTGTTACTTCATTAACACTGATCAGATATATTGGTTTTTCATTTTATTATTATTATTTTTTTTTTCAGATATTTTGAAACACACTTCAAAAAGCAATCCAGATCATGCTGCTCTTGAAAAAGCAATTGCAAGTATTAGAGAGGTAATGACGCACATCAATGAAGATAAACGCAAGACTGAGGGTCAGCTCGTTATGTTTGATATTTTTAATGACATTGACAATTGTCCAGTAAGTTCAAAGTTGTAAATTTTACATTTATATGTCATCTAAATATGTTGGGATACAAAATTAGCAGTGCCAGAACATTTTTTTCTTTCAGCCCCATTTGGTTTCATCACATCGAAGTTTTATTGTTCGCTGTGATGTAATGGAGCTCAGTGATGGTCTTAGTGGAAGAGGAGATAATTTGGTTTTCTTTCTTTTCTCCGATACTATGGAGGTAATGGCAATTACAATACTTTTATGTAGTATATTTTATTTCTTGTCTACTTTGAATAATTGCACTATCAGCTCTTTTTGTGGGGGAGGGAGGGGTGCTGTGATGGTAAAGTCTGTCTTTATTTAGATATTTTCCTACTCCATCTTAATGCATTCTTGAATAGTATCTCACCTGAGTGACAGTGATATCCTCAGTAAATCATAGTTCAGATTTCAGAAGAGTTGCTCTGCTAAGAATGCCATTTACAAGTTCACACACAAAAGTCTAAAAGCATTAAATAACAAAATAGCACAAGTTGGTGTTTTATGGAATTGATGGTATACCTGACTAGTGGATAATGTTATTTCTAACCAAAAGAATTGAGGAAGTTGAATCCTCACATGTTGCTTCCAGAGTGACTAATGGATATCAACAGCCACATTTATCATATGTGATGCTAATTTTAATACTCCACTTCTCATAAGGTTCACATCACAGAAAGCTCAAAAAAATGAAAACTAACTGGCATTAAGTGTTTGACAATAACATCAAACATTCATTATTAGCAAATTATGAAAAGTATTGCAGGTTATTCAAAATGACAAGTAGTATTCCAGACAGCAAATAGCTGGGGATGATGTCTCAGCAAGGAGCTAATAAACACATCCTATGTCAGCCACAGTTGCATCTAAATACATTGTTTTTAGAAATGCCTAACACGTGTTTTATTCACCTGCTGGTTTCAGTCCAAGGTCATGCTCACAGTACTGTACAAAATACAAAACAAAAATGAAATAAAATACAGTGAAAAACATGACCTACAAGGTCAAAAAATAACATTCAGAACAAGATACTTATGTCAAAATGCCATTACAAATGCCATATTACATGTCATACATCTTACAAAAACACAAGAGAGACAAATTGAAACAGTACAGATCTGATACACAATGACTGTATGATAAGTAGATGCTGATCAGTTTGAATAAAGATAATAATCTGGCTCAGAAGAGTCAATAACAGTATCACATATGTTCACTAACATCATTGTCAAATACCGTGGAATACAAACATGCAACTAACATGGACAGTACATGAAGAAATCAAAGATTACAAAGACTGACCTGGGCTAAAACACATCTACATTAAGTACTTTAAAAAAAGTAATGTAAGAGTGTCTTTCACAAAGTAAGTTTCATTTGTTTACATAAAACAAACCTGTACAGATGCAGAAAAAATATTTATTGTACAAAAATCTGCAACTGTTAAGAAACTTTTCTACATAGCTTCCGAAATTTTGCAGGCACTTGTAATAGCATGGCACAAGTTTTTGTAAGCCTTCTTCATAGAAGGTTGCCGCCTGTGTAATCAACCATGTGGTTACATGTTCTTTCAGCTCGTCGTCGTTGAAGTGTTGAGTACCAAGGACAGATTTTAGGTGTAAGAAGAGATGAAAGTCGCTAGGAACGAGGTCCGGGCTGTACAGAGGATGATCATATGCGTCCCAGTGATACTCCTGTAAGAGTTGTTTGGTTACATTCGCCGTGTGAGGTTGGGCAAAGTTTTAAAAATTTCAGTTTTTCAGTAACAATTTCATGAATTAGAGATGGTGAGATTTGTGGAACTTCCATAGCAAGGGCAATAAGTATAAAATTACAGTTGTGCTTAATCTTCTCTTCAGTTGTGTGAACTAGTTCATCAGTAACCACAGATGGGCGTCCACTTTGTTCTTCATCATGCACTTGATCACATTCTTCATTGAAGAGTCTGACCCAGCTTCTAATCATTGGATCACTCGCAGCATTTTGTCCGTAAACCTCGCAGATTTGCCAATGAATTTCCTTTGGTTTAACTTTCTTTGCATTTAGAAAACTAATCACAGATCTGATTTAACATGCGGGAGCATTTTCAATTACGGCTGACATTATAAAGAAGCACTGCAAAGCACACGTCGGCAGCAGCACTCTGAAAATGGCCTACATGTCTTCTCCTTGAGTCAGAGTAACTGCTGCACATGCTCGGAACTCCGATCGTAGTGCTGCCGCAGATAGAAATAGAAACAGAACTTACTTCGTGGACGACCCTTGTATCATATATAAAAAATGTGAAAATCTAAAATTGAAGAAAGCTTTTTTCTGCAAGTATCTTTATATTTTCAAACAAAATTTAAATAATCATTATGCCACAAGGCCTGGGTGTACATAAGTATGACCAGCAAAGAAAGACATAGTATGACAAGCAGAAACAACAGCATAAGTTTATGTGCTACAGAGAGATCCTACGTAGGGCACAGGAACCTGTACTAAATTGCTATAAGAACAAATATTTTACGAAGACAAGAACAGACGTGTCAGTGACATGCTAGCAAAAAGAAAGAAAACAGTAAAAGAAAGACGATGACGTAAGTTGTCAAAAAAGCAGCAATTTTTGCTGTTTGTCATAACCTATTTTTCTGGTGGAAGTTGAAATGTAGCTGATGTAAAAGAGTAGCCATGGGTGGAGACTTATGTAGGAAACATGGAATTTTTTGTTTTTAAAAAAATTCTGTTTTCTACAACACTTTCCAAACTACCCTTTTAAAAGTAAGAAAACAGATACTGTAAATATAGTTTTCATGTTCATACACAAAATAAGTTTCTAAAAGTAAAAATTTGATTAAATGACAGTATTTAAAGTAGTTCTCCATATCTGAGTGGTCAGTGTCTTTGTCTGGCTCACAGAGGACCTGGCTGCGATTCCCAGTACTGCCAAGCATTTTCAATCTTAATTAAGAATTCTGGAAGAGGTATTCACTGGTGAAAGAATTAGAACAGGATTTTCACAAGGAGTGGAACAAATTTTCGTTGCATAGAGGAATCGAACAGGGTTAAGCAGCCTCATGATGCTGATTGAGGAGCTACTTTAGAAGAAACAGGTCTAAGGTGTGAAAAATGGTTAGTAGTTGGGAGAGTAGTGTGCTAACTGTATGCCTCTCCTTGCACTGTTAACAGAGTATAATGCAGAGGCTGGTTGGCATCTGGTGGTCCTCTTGGCCTGATCGTGTAGTTTGGTGTTGGTTTTAGTGTGGAATAAATTTAAGCAGGAGACAAACTAACATTAAGGCAGTTTATTATGTCAGACTCTTGGAAGGTTACCTAATGTATACTGACATTTCATCTGTGTAGTACTGTGTTTGTCATTGTAATTATAAATAAATCATCTTTCTTGTTTCCCATGTGTTTGTGTTTTTTAGTAAACTGAATGTAAATAAATCATCTTTCTTGTTTCCCATGTGTTTGTGTTTTTTAGTAAACTGAATGTATTGTAAACTTTTCATAGGTATGTAAGAAGCGATCAAAGACATTTAATTCTCTGAAGAGTCCAAACACAAGCAGTTTGCATTCAGCAAAAATGAGTTCAATGAAACCTTTCAAACATGTGAGATTGATGCCCCTAACACACATAAAAAGGGTGATTGATATTCGTGAGACTGATGGTAAGTGGTAACATTATAGACTTTACAACTATTGCAAGTTGTTATTCTTAATTGTTGGAAATGATGAAGTCACCTCGGAACAGTTTCCTTCAATGTTGTCTGCAGATTTTATGGACTTCAGATTTTGATGATAAGCTAAGCATTTTGCAACTGATCGGGTGCCTTTTTAATGAATTGAGAGCTAATTATTAGACTTGTCATAACTCCTTCAGTAATATTGTGTAGTCTAAAAGCAAGACTTATCAGAATTTATAATGGATATATTTTCAGTCAAGATTGCAAATTAATTATGTTAATAGACACCTCCTGTGAAATGTACAGATTTATAAATATTGGAAAGGGATACACAGCAAAATCATTTCACAGTAAATGATGTTTTATATCTGTTTTAAATATCATATAGTTGTGTTCCACATTTTTCCTGCGTACAGCTTACATGTCCTTATAGACAACTGTTTAATTAAGCCAGAAAATGAAGCTAACCATAATAGTGTGTGGGATAAACCAAAAAATGCCACGTGGTTGCATGTTTTCAACTGTTTACTGTTGTACATGAAAACAGTTACTTGATACATAGTTGCATTTAAATAAGAGTGACATCCACAAGGTAACCTTCATAAACACCCTAAAGGTGACAATGTACATTTTATGAAAGGCAAGTTGATGACTAAGAGATGGCAGATGTGGCTATCATAAGCAACAACTACCACTTCCAGTTTCCTACTGCTTTCTATGAAAAGAATATAATGTTACTCTGTGTGAAGATGATACTTCGAGCTGGAGAAAGGAACAACGAAAAAACTTTTGGCCAAAGCCCTCTTCACAAAAGAAGGGAAGGTACTGTGTAGTGGAATTCGCAAGGACTATGAAGGTGGCAGGGAAATGCTGATTGCTGCAGCATTGGGAGGCTGTAGAGGGGGGGGGGGGGGGGGAGCAGAACAGGAGAGGAGCAGAGAGGGGAAAAGACTTGGAAGCGCATTGGCAGAGAACGGTACAGAATGAGGGTGAATGGACGTGAATTGGAAGTAGGTGATATGATGGAGGAGTCGGAAATTTGGATGGAGGGTATGGAGATAACCTGTTGTCTCAACCTGGGATAATTTTGTTCCAGAAAACATGTTATAAGGACTACTCCCATCTGTTTTGGGACTTCTCAAAGATCTACTGTACTCCAAACCCTTGTAATGCAATCACTTCGTTGCCACGAGTCCCTCCAACCAAAGCCAACCAAATCCCAACATTATAGCCTGGCCCTCCCAGTTCATACCACCAAGCAACTGCGATCCTCTCTCCCACCAAATCACACTCTGGTAACAGTGCAGGAATTGCTTACCTTCAACTATGTCTCAGCATCTTTCCAAGTCACTTCCTAAAAACGCTAGCCTTTAAGCAGAAGAAAGGACAACAGCACACAGCCTCAAAACAAATCCTTAACTAATCATCCTCCCGCAGAAAAAGTTCCACCACTGCCAATATGAATCACAGGGGCCTCTACCAGTTGTCTGACTTCTTCACCTATAAACTCTGCCAGAGTGCTCCTATTCCAGAAGTCCAACATTACCTCCAATACCTACTTAGAGCTTTAGGCCCTCCCAGAACCTCTCCCCAGAATCCATTTCCCTCCTCATACCTGTGGCACTCAACACAACTACCATCTACTTGCTCCCCAAAATCCAGTAACACATCAGTCTAGGACACCTATAATTGTAGTTGGTTATTGTCCCCACACTGAAAGAATTTTGGCCCTCACTGACCAAACCAATTGCTCGAAATCTAGCCTCCTGTGATAAAGAAACCAACCATTTCCCTCACTGCCTCTCTCCTATTCCCACCACTTTACCTCCTGAGTCCCTACTCAACTGTGTTGTCGCCACTGCCCCATATACAAAGATCCCTCTTGCTCATGGTCTTGCCACGGTTGAACACTACCTCTCCCACCATCTTTAAGACGCCAAACACGCTACCTTATTCCTCATACACCTTGATTGATTGATTTTAACAGGGAAGCTAAAACAGCTTAGGTCTGACCCGCCACTGCCCGCACCAAAACTAAGTTTTTTTGTGTGGTATTGCTCCCTGTATATCTAGTAAAGCCAACCAGAGCCCTTAAATAGTGCAAGGAGTCCCTCTACCAGTTTTTTGTTAGACACAATTTCTTCAGGTCTAGTTGTCCCGAAGATTCTGCATCTTTTATTCTCCAATGCCATGCGTTCAAAGATTAGTTGTGATGCAGTTTCTTCACCCTCATCACAGATCCTACATTTAGGGTCCTCTTCTGTTATACCCATTGTGTGTAGGTGTTTTTTGAAATTCCCATGGCCGGTCATCAGTCCAGTCATGAGTGTGATCTCTTTCCTGTTCAATCCCAGGATTACAGAGCTTCTTTTAAAACATGGCTTGGGCATCATTACCTTACCACGTTTTTGTTTAGGGACCATTGTCCAATATCCTACATGTTGTTTCCTAAGCCAGTTGCGTAGTTCTAATTTGATCATATCCTTGGTGATGGTCAGGACAGTTTCCGGTCCAATAATTGGAGTTGTTGCCCCATCCTAGCCAATCTATCGGCTTGTTCATTGCCACAGATCCCTGACTAGCCAGGGACCCACACTAGGTTTACCCTATTGCTTCCCCCTAGTTCCACCAGAGCCCTGTGGCAATCTGCAATAATCTTAGATCTTGTTGCAGGAGCTGCCAATGATTTCAGGGCTGCCTTGCTGTCTGAATAGATGTAGATGCTGTGGTCATTATAGCACCTACGCATATTCTCCTCCACACATGCCCTGATTGCAGTAATTTCGGCTTGGAGTACAGAGGCCAGTTTCCCTAAAGAGATGCTGCTCTGAACGCTGTACAACCCTGCCCCAACACCTTGATCTGTTTTCGACCCATCCGTGAACCAGACGATGTCCTCCGTACGGTGTCGAACTGTTTTCTCCCACTGTTCCCTACTTCCAATTATTATGTTGTAACGCTTGTCGAGGCAGTTCGGAGTTATTATATAGTCAGCAGGCATTTCCGCAACCATACCTATATTTACCTCACTCACTATGCTAGTGTGTGATTCTGGATATCTGAATGAGACCCAGTTTTGGCCAGTTTTAAGTTTGTATGCCCCAGCTGCTGCCTCCATCTTTACCCAAAGGTGGAGGCATATCAGCATGGCTTCCATTCCAGCAGTTGGTGTGCTACTAATTCCGCCCGTTACGGCTAAGCAGGTCAATCTCTGCACCTTAGCAAGCTCTTTAGCAGCAACCCACTGTTCTACCTTCTTCCACCACACTATGGCCCTGCAGGAAATCCTAGGTCTAACCACTGTGGTGTATATCCATTGCATACCCCTGGGGCTTAGGCCCCAGTTTTTGCCACAATCCTCCTAGTACTCACTAGAGTATTTTTTGCCTTGGAGCGGATGCTCTTAATATGAGGGGTCCAAGTTAGCTTCTCATCCAAGGTTACCCCTAGATACTTCACTATTCCCTTCACAGGTAGAGTGTCATCGAAGAGCTTTAGATTCCAACTTGTGTGTTGAATATGTCTCGTAAATGGCACCACAGCAGTCTTCTTAGGATTAACTCTCAGATCCTGTTTAATCCACCATTTTTGCACAATGTCCAATCCTCCTTGTGCCATATTCCTGACTGTGTCAGTGAATTTGCCAAGTATTACTATGACGAGGTCATCTGTGTATCCTTGGCAGAAGCATTGTGTAGAACTTAGTTCCTCAATGAGTTCGTTCACCACTAGGTTCCACAATAGAGGAGACAAAACTACTCCTTGTGGGCATCCTCTAGTGGTCTTAACTACCATCTTTTCATTCATCATGGTAGTCTCTACCTTCCTTCCATTAAGTATGGCCCTGGTCCACCTACATATAGTGCTCCCCAGGTCATGCACCTCTGCTGCCCTTACCATGGAATCTAAGGTCATGTTACTGAAGGCCCCCCTCGATATCCAGGAAGATGCAGAGGGCTATTTCTTGGAAGTGGAGTGCTTTTTCCACCTTCCCAATAAGTTGGTGGAGAGCTGTCTCACATGATCTACCAGTTTTTCCAATGTTTTGAGAATGCGGGAGGACAGACTGATTGGTATCATATCCTTAGCCTTGGTATAATTAATTCTCCCTGGCTTTGGAATGAAGACAACCTTCACTGCCCTCCAAGCATTGGGAATGATTCCTACTGCTAGGCTAACCCTGAATAGCCTGCATAGGACTCTTATGAGCTTTCCGACTGCTTGTTGCTGGAGAACTGGAAAAATTCCATCTGGCCAGGTGACTTGAATGGTTGGAATGTTCCCACCGCCCACTGGATTTTGTTGAAGTTCACACACTCCTTGGCAGATTCCCAGTCCTCTTTTTGAGTGCCTGAGAACTGTTGTCGCTCTGGGGTCACATACTGGTCTGTGTTGTCCAGCGGAGCATATTGAGGAAATTGAGTTTTGGGGAGCAATTCCAGTGTCTCATGTGCTGTCTTTATATATTCCACATCCTCCTTCCACAATGTACCTCCTGGATTGGTTGGTACTCTAGTGAGAATCTTGTGAAGTGTGGCTTGTGCAACCATGCCCTCCACTTCCTCACAGAATGCCTTCCAGGATGGCTCCTTTGCTTGTCTGATTGCAAGATTGTAATTGATGATATTTAGCCCATTGTCCTTTACGTCCTGCACTATTAAACAGTCTCCGTACCTGTTTTCTTTGCATTTTCAGTTTGTTATTCCACCAAGGAACACTCCTATTTGTGCACTTCCTAGTGATTGTGCAGTTGTTCTGATATGAGGTCACTATGACAGAGGTGACAGCTTCTGCTACTTCTTCAAATTCTACTGGATTCCTTATCAAAGTTTTAACTTCCGATAAGCCTAAGTCAAGGTCCCTCCTATATGTCTCCCAGTCTGTTTTCCTGGGATTCCTATAGGTATGGTTGGTCTGATTCCAATTTCAACCTTGAATTTGACGTACATGTGGTCCGATGAGGATGGCTCCAACACCATATGCCATTGTTTGACATAGCTACCCACCCATCATGGAACCAAAGGTTATGTCAATTACTTCTTCCCTTCTGCTATTCCTGAATGTGGGTTCATTGCCCTATTCAGGACCTCTAAGTTGTTAGCTAAAAGAAATTCAAGAAGGCACTCACCTCTACTGTTGGTATCCTTGCTGCCCCACACTAGGTTGTGGGTATTGGTGTTGCATCCCACCAGGAGTTGATCACCTTGCCGATGGCAAGTCTCTACCAGTCTCCTCACCTCCAAGGGAGGAGGAGAGCTGTCTCCGTAAGGAAGGTATGCTGAGACCAAAATAATTTCCCTTATGATACATTCCTCACATTGCTGCATTTTAATGGTCACTAAGTCCCTAGAGCAGAAATCCGTCATTGGCATGAAAGAAATGCCATTTCTTCCATAGATGCATCTTCTGGAGTTTCTTAGATTCTTAGCATAGATCAGCTTACCTCCAGTACCACCGAGGCCCGTACACCCTCTTCGTATAAATAGGGTTATTGTATCAGGGCCATGTCCACTTCCTGTCTTTCCAGGCAGCGGCTCAGGGCAGCAGAGGCCCCTTTACTGTGCTGCAGATTAATCTGCAGCACCTCCAGGCTCCGTCTTGCTGCCTTCTTTTGAGGTCTTTGAGAACCCTGATGGTGACCTGCGAGAACCCTAAAAACAGTTTCAGGTCCTGCTCCCGCATCGTCTTCAGGGACTTCTCACTGACCTCCTCCACCAGGGTTCGTCCTTCCGAAGCAACCTTCTGGTTAATCACTTTCCAGTCTTCTGTCGAGACTTTTGGGTTCTGGGCCCCCATTTTCCCGAACAGTCTTGGGAGAGACTTCGTTAAGGATCTTAGGTACCCATAATGATATCTTTGCGGTCTTAAGAAGCTCTGCTGCTGTCTTGACCAGCAGCTTCGCATCTTCCCATGGGGATATCATGGACACCTTGTCCTTGAGCCATTCTACCGTGTGCACCCCCTCACAGACAAAAATGAGTGCACCACAATCTAGATAGACCCTCCTGAAGTTGGGTCCTGGGCCAGCATCCCCCCCAATCTTTTGGAAGAGGGCCATCTGTACCAGTTCCTCCTGCTGCAAGGTGATGGCTACCATTGGATAACCTTCCTGGATAACTGTCATCCTAAAAACCGAGACTGCAGTACTATAGGGCTGTTTCCATATTTCTTGCCTCAGTTTTTTCTGGACTTGCTTATCCAGGGAGGAGGGAGTCTTTGATTCTTCCCTTATCCGCTTACTACCTGTCTTTGATGTTGTGGAGGGTCTGCGTGCCCCCTTCAACTTGAGACAGTTTCTTCCTGGGGGTCTTAGGTTTTAGTCCCTTTAATTCCCTCCACTTGTCTTTAGGAAGCCATTCTTTCCCTTCCTTTTTCCTCTGTTCCCTGAGTAGCTTCTTCCTTTGGGCCCCAGACAAGCCTTTGATCTTTATCTGGTCTAGCTTCTCGGTGACAGTTCCCACTTCTGGCTCAGGTCTAGACCCTGATTCACTAGTGTGAATGCCTTCCATCGGTTCTGTCCCCAATGTTTGGGTATCTAGGTCTCAATTTGCCCCTCAGTTTTTTTTCTTTATTTTATATAATCGTGTCCATATTGGTTCCATGAGATTTGGGGATCTGGAAGGTCCACACCACGAATACCCTGCGCGGTGTAAGGCTAATTACTCAGGGAGGTCGCCCGGTATCCCTGAAGCTCCGTTTGCAACACATCTTCCCATTTGCCACGCACCCCTCAGCACGGATCGCATTACGCGGGTCAGGGAATGGGGTAGGACTAGGAGTGGATAGGGAAGATGGGACGTTGTGGGACTCTTAGCTTGATCCATCGGCTGAGGCCATTCCGGCAGTAGGTCCTCTACCTTTGGCATAGTCCTCAGCTTCCCACGGATACGGAGGCCTCTCCACCCGCACAGACAGTGCTTCGTCAAGGTGGTGTCCCCCGGAGAGGCTCATACACTTTACTAACTACATCCTTTTCCTTTGAATGGAAAGTATACAAACAAACCTGCAGCACAGTCATGGGCACATGCATGGCACCCTTTCTTGTCAACCTGTTTATGGGCCATGTAGAGGAAACCCCTGGTCTGGTTCGGGTTCATTGAAGACTCTGGGCCAAGACACACGGTCCTCATTCCTTCACAACCTCAACACCTATCCCACCTGCTTCATCTGGTCCTTCTCAACCCAATGTGCCACCTCCCTTGACGTTGACCTCCCCATCTCTGATCGCTCCATCCACACCTCTATCCATATTAAGCCCACCAACATCAACAGTACCTGCATTTCGACAGCTGTCACCTCTTCCACACTAAAACATCCCTCCATACAGGATGGCCATCCAGGGACGGCATTTCTGCAGTCACTAGAACTCCCTTGCCCAGTATGTTGAAGGTCTCACTAAGGCTGCCACAGACAGCCACTATCTCCCAGACGTAGTCTGCAAACAGATTTCCCGTGTCGTATCCCTACACATCTCCAATCCTCCCATCACTCACAAGGACCAGGTGTATCTACATCTGTACTCTGCAAACTACCATGAAGTGCATGACAGAGGGTATATCCCATTGTACCAGTTATTAGGGTTTCTTTCCATTCTATTCACGTGTGGAGTGCAGGAATAATGATTGACTGAAGGCATCTGTGTGTGCAATAATTCTTCTAATCTTCCTTCCACGATCCCTATGTGAGGAGGAGGGGGGTTGTAACATATTCCCAGAGCCATCATTTAAAGATGGCTCTTGAAACTTTCTGAATAGACTTTCACAGTATAGTTTATGTCTATCTTCAGAAGTCTGCCAGTTCAGTTCCTTCAATATCTGTGAGACTCCCCCACAGATCAAACAAACCTGTGATGATTTGTGCTGCCCTTCTCTGTACATGTTCGATATTCCCTGTTAGTCTTGTTTGGTACAGGTCCCATGTGCTTTAGCAGCATTTTAGACTCTGTTGCATGAGTGTGATGTGTAAGCAATCTCCTTTGTAGACAGAGTTCACTTCCCCAGTATTCTACCAATAGACCAAAGCCTACCACCTGTCTTACCCATGACTGAGCGTATTGGATCATTCCACTTCATATCCCTACGAAGTCTTACATCCAGGTATTTTTATGAGTTGGCTGATTCCAACAGTGACTCATTGATATTGCAGTCATAGGATACTACTTTTTTGTTTTGTGAAGTACATAGTTTTACATTTCTGAACATTTAAAGCAAGCTGTCAATCTTTGCACCACTTTGAAATCTTATCAAGATTGACTGAATATTTGTATAGCTTCTTTCAGACAGTACTTCATTATAGATAACTGCATCATCTCCAAAAAGTCTGAGGTTACCATTAATACTGTCTACAAGGTCATTAATATACAACATGAACAGCAAGAGTCCCAACACACTTCCCTGGGGCACACTTTAAGTTACTTCTACATCTGATGATGACCCTCCATCCAAGATAACATGTTGCATTTTTCCTACCAAAAAGTGCTCAATCCAGTCACAAATTTCACTTTACATCCCATATTATCATACTTTCGACAATAAGCATAGGTGTGGTATTGAGTGAAATCGAGCAATACTGCATGTGCCTCTTGCCTTGATTCAAAGCTTTCAGTATGTCATGAGAGAAAAAGGCGAGTTGGCTTCCACATGATCAATGTTTTTGAAATCCATCCTGGTTGGCATGCAGAAGGTCATTCTGTTCGAGGTACTTCACTGTGTTTGAGCTCACAGTATGGAATGCTTTAGCTCATTAAAAAAAAAGCTAGCAAGATTTCTTTCTTTTGTCTATGCCTTGATGAGTGGTCTCCTTTAATCCAAAAGTATTTCCATTCTACAGAAACTTTTCTAAAATCTTTATTTGTTTGTATAGGCCTGTGATAAGGTTTACTAAGAGACACAACTTGCTGGCTATTGAAATTCACCATCAACTGTATCTAATATACGAACCAGATTCCGCAAGCAATGGAAAAATAAGTTGTTTGTTAGAGCAGTTTTCAGAAGGTAATGAAAATGACCATGATGAGTTGATGGCCATCCCTCATGAGTGACTACTTACTGGAGTAACATGTTGCATCACATTGCAAAGAATTGTCACTTTCTGTGTACAGAGCTCTGCACTCTTCTCCGGGAATATCCTGGTGATGTCATTGTATGTTCAAACCAAGAGGTAGAGATACTTAGTGCAGAGGTGCTGATCTGCAACATTGCTTGATCACATTCAGCTCAGCAGGCAAATTATAGTTATGCAAATATTATGCTTGGAGGTGTTTGCACATCCATTTTGTAATGCAGATCTGAAAACCTTTCACGCCGTCATGTTTTCTGTTTGCTTATAGCCCTAGGGTAATGTACATTCTTGTTGGCTCTAGTATATTGTGAAAATTTGAAGACTGTGTGAATTGCCATAATTAGTCACGTCTTCAGTGAAGCTAGATAGGCATAGCTAGCCAACAGTGGATCACCAGCCATCTTTCAAGAAGGGAATTAGCCTCAGAAGGGACGGATATAAAATGCAATAACCGTGAAAGGCAAATGAACTATGAATTGGAACTTTGAACATTGGAACACTGACAGGGAATGTAGAGGAGATGGTGTATATGATGGAAAGGAGAAAGTTGGATATATTAGGCATGGGAGAGACAAGATGGAAAAGAGAAGGCAGTAGGGGAGTGAGGAAAGTTTACAGGTTTTACTGGAGTGGAAATGAAGAAGGAAGACAAAAGAAAGTGAGAGTTGTTAGGAAGAGTGGTCTAAAAAAAGATACGGAGGATAAGTGACAGAATAATCAATAGAAGAATAATGACATGGGGAAGAGGCATGGGGATGGTTAAAGTGTACGCCCCTCAAGTGGGCTGTATGCCTCAGGCATAAAAACGGTTGAATTCACAGAGGAAAAAAGTTACGGGAGTCTTGAATGCACATCCAAGGGTATGAAAATGTAACGGGAGCAGAAGGATGGGAAGTAGAAATGGAGAAGGAAAGAGATTGCTATGCACAGGCCATGTCCCACACACCAGTGTATTGGCCCTTGTGGCCACACTGTAAAGCTAGCACCACAGGGGCCCAAACCTGGAACAGCAGTACTTGCAAATTTTAGGAGCGCAGCATGGTGGCTGTCATCTACATCCATGAGTTCTGGGCTGGGATACCAGAGAGGATTCCCAAGAAGATATATGAAATGGAGATGCGAAGGAAATGACCAAGAGGAAGATGGCTAAAAGGTGTGGAGGAGTGTGTTGAAAAGAGGGCAAGGACTGGACCAGAGTGAACACAGGAAGACCATGGGAAAACAGGGCAAGATGGCGAAGCATATGTTAAAGGACAATCTCAGCTTGGGGCTGGAAACTGTTCAGGGTAATGAGGATGACGATGGTGATAATAATAATTCCAAAAATAGAACTGCAAAATTTGTGTCAACACTTGATATGTTTGAT
Organism: Schistocerca nitens; assembly: GCF_023898315.1. NCBI lineage: Eukaryota > Metazoa > Arthropoda > Insecta > Orthoptera > Acrididae > Schistocerca > Schistocerca nitens. The sequence goes on from NC_064615.1 coordinate 57,520,911, forward strand.
GGAGAAAGTTTTCTGTAATGTAAACAATTTGGCTTTGAGAATCTATTGTCACAATTGTTTCACTGGTAAAAGATGTTACATCAAGAAATGTAAGTTGTTGATAAGCCTTAAAAGTAGACAGTATTATTATTTCCATGATTAATGATCAGTTTTTGGAAATTTACTGTTGTTGGTGGATTTGAAAAGGAATGTGCCTACCAACAAAGTATGGAATGAACTGAGATGGCACAGTGGTTTGGGGCATCTGCACACTTAACTACTTCATACAAAAATAATTGTAATTTGATAAGTCATATTTCCAGATGAAGTGGAAATGTTGACATAATCAGCATATTATTTGAAGTCCGTATTTTATTCTCATCTTGTGGAGTCCCATAGGTGTTTTCAAAGTATGAAGAAATCCTTAGACCAATAATTTGTTTGCATATGATTACAAGTTTTGGCATAAAAAAGCAAATTTCTTCAATTCTGGTTCATAGTTATTTCAAAACATCAGTATATGCCACTTGGATCTCATCTGGAGGAGTGTTAAATGACATTTTAGTTTGTCAATTATTATAATAGTTCAGGTAATATTCACTCATCATGTAGCTCTTAATACATTCCTGCTATGCTTGTTTTACTTTATAAAGCACTATTGTATTCCAGAATTAAATTTTCACTCTGCAACAGTGTGTGCACTGATGTGAAATTTTCTGGCAGGTTAAAACTATGTGCCCGACCAATACTCCAAATCGGAACCTTCACTTTATGTGGGCAAGTGCCTTACCAACTGAGATACCCAAGCATGACTTGCAACCCATCCTCACAGCTTTACTTCCACCAGTAGCTTCCAGACTTCACAGAAGTTCTCTTATGTGCACTTGGCCAAGAAAGGCAAAGGTTTTGAGTTAGCCTCAGTCTGGCATGTAGTTTTAATCTGCTAGGAGGTTTCACAATTATATTATTTATGTCATAGATGAACTGTATAAATTTTCTCCTCAATCATAGACTGGCTTAGATAGATGTAATCTTGAAAATTTGTTGTTAGTAAATTGTATACATACATGTAATTGTAAAGTTGTATGTGTCTGTAGAGCAGCTTCAACTCTACTTTTTCCTTCTTCCCAGAATGCCACAATGTGTTTGCATTGATGTGTCGTAGTAATCAGGAGTTAAAGGACAAGTTATACTCATTCACTATTGCTGACGAAGAAACGGAGAAGCTGGGCTTCCTGCGTACTCTTTGTCGACAAATGGCTAATACAGTGTGTAAAACTGATGCTGTAAGTACTGGCAAATGCTACTTGTTTGGTGTCCACTTGAACATGCTGTTGCTATACATGTATGCCTTAGCTTAGAAAACATATTGCTTGTTAGGCTATTTCATAAAATGTCACATTCAGATTATTACCTTTTCCAGGAAAATTTCTTGATGTCATTGGACTCTCATCAGCTGGACATAGATACAAGTGATGTTGCACTTGGCACTCTCAGCAAGGCCTTCAAGTAAGCATAATTGACATTGAGTAATATGTGTACATATTAGGTCATAGTTAATGTAATGTTGTCTAAAGTACAATTCTGTGAAGACCGAATTGTAAGTTCTGTGACGTGACACCCTCAATGAGCTGTTGATCCAAGTTCTTTTCAGAAATTTTTATTAAAGATAAACTAACAACCTGTAGCTACCATTAATGGGAATAAGAATACACATCTGGGTCCAGTGAAATAGGAAAACAATGTGGGATAGCTGACACATCAATTCCAGTAATGATTACAGATCACTGACCCATTGGTTGCGTATCTGTAAGAATGAAACTTATGTAGGCAGATCCGTCAGAATACTAGTTAAAAAGCTACAGCATGTATAAAAAGTCAACATTATCCTACAATTTTTGTTTTGTAGATGTTGAGTGGTTCGTTATTCCACTTTTTATTCACAGAATTAGTGTAACTTATGGTGGAAGTTTAAATATAATGGACTGTGAAAGCTAGCTTGTTTTGATAGAGTACTCTGCTTAATCTCATATGATATTGAACTTTATTAAGAGCTACAGATTTTGGAAAAATTTCTCTGCTGTGAACAGTTATTGTCTTTACTATAACCTCTAAATTAGGTCTTCTGTTTCATGTACATCAACAAAGTTAAGTGACACATCAGTTAATACTTTGAATTCACAGTAGGATGATTCTCTAGGAAAGAGCATGCTGATTTTCTTCCCCAATCTGAGCACAAGATCTTGTGCTCTGTCTCTAATGACCCTAATGCCAACAGGACAGTCAGATATAGTTACAGCTTCATCAAGTCTATTAGATATTTTATGGACTTCCCAGGCAAGGTAATACTCTTGGTGGACTGGGACTCAAACCAAGGAAACGAACACAACTGAGTGTTTATGGATAAATTACAGGTGAACCTGGAGCAGAATTTAATAGGATAACTATTACTTGTACTTCCTGTGAAGTAAATATCTGACTGAGAACTAGTTTTTGTTAATTGCAGTCTTCATGTCATACAGTTACAATTAATCATGTCCATTAAAAACAGCTATCCCTCTCACCTTCATTCTTTGTCAGGATGATAAAATAAATTAGGCCTTTCCTCTTTCTGTGTGTCAGTTATTAATGCATCTCGACAATGCACCGTGAAAGAAATGCTGATACACACAGTGTCCCTTTCTGGTTATTGAACGGTATGTGATATAATGCATTTCATATCCGTACTTAGCGTTCAACAATGTCACATCATGAAATAAGATACATGTTGATGTGACAGATTGTTAAAATAAAATTTGAGGATGTACTTTTGGCCATTTGTGTAATTCATTAGAAATGAACCTTTGTCACCCAAGAAAAAAGTAGTTTCAGGCACAAGCGTAATTATGCAAGGATTTCAGTAACTTCATCATTAATTATAAATGTGAATAGACATTTGGAAACTTGTAAATAAGTAAAACGTGATGAGAAGTATGTCCTCTTCATACTGACTAAGGGTCAGCTAGAAAGAGGTTTAGTTCTAAGAGCCTCCTCCCCCTATTCTGGTGTCAGAGGAGACTGGATCTTCAAAATATTGATTAATACTTGTGGAGTTCAGTAGGAGTAGTTGGTTGGTTGGTTGGTTGGTTTGGGGGATGAAAGGGACCAGACTGCTACGGTCATCAGTCCCTTCAGTAGGAGTAGTGTTGTTGTTGTTGTTGATGATGATGATGATGATGATGATGATGATGGAAGAGTACTCCACTCAGGCAGCACCAAAGAGGCTGATGACCCTAATACCCTCACCACAGTGGATAGATGACAATCAACAACATAACATGTTTTTACGACGTGAGATATTGTTGCGAGGTTTGGAAGTCAATTCAGGACATTGACATTAAGTTTTGTGATCAGAAGCTTTATGCAAACTCATATTTCTGTTTCCTGATGCTGAAAAAATTTCCGCCACCATGACTTGAACTGGCAGTATGTCATTTCCGTAGCATTTCTTAGCAATCTTGGCTATGAAGACGGGGGTTTACTTGATGTTTCATGCAAAATATAGTTCATATGTTTTGAAATATTGGGAAGTATGTCATTATGAAATTGTATTTTGTGAATGAGATGGGAACTATGGTTTGTAAACACTGACCTGTCTCAATTGAAAACTGGGTGCCAATTTAAACACTGTTAATCATTGACTGGTACAGAGATAACTTAAGTATATAGGCACTGAGCACTGAGCCAGTATTTCCCTGGTTTGCATATGCATGTTTGCTAAACCTCTACAATACTGGCAGAGAATTTCTGTGTATAAAATAAACTTGTACTTCTGTAGTGAAGTTTCACTAAATGCACAAACATTATTTTAGATAATTATGTTTTATATTTATTACTTGCTTAGTGTCTAGATTTACAATTTTGTATGCACAAACGTTCACCAGAACAAAATTGTTGCAGAATATTCGTGGATAAAGAACATGAGCAAATGGTTTTTAATCATCATCTTCTTTGGTTTCATTTAATTTGAGAGATAGTGTTGCTTGAACCTAATCAACAGTGTTGTTATTGAAGACTTCAGTCCGAAGACAGTCTTCATGCAGCTCTCAGTTCTGCACAACTGTGTCTCTGCATAACTACTGAAGCCTTACAGCCACTTGAACCTTTTCATTTCTGTTAAGCTTGAGCCCCTCCCTATGATTCTATGATTTTTTTAGCCCCCCTCCACACACACACACACACACACCTCCCGCCACCTCCCGTTAAACTACTCCTTGATATCCTCAGGATGTCATATCAAAATAACCTTTATTAGTCCAATTGTTGATACATTTATTTTTCCCCAATTTGATTCAGTACCTTTCATTAATTGTCCAATGTGTCCATCTAGTCTGCAGCATTCTTCAGTGGTTCCCCAAAACACGCTTCTATTCTGTTCTTGTCTATACTGACCATTGTCCAAATTCCCCTACCATACATGGCCATATTCCAGACAAATACTTTCAGAAAAGGATTCCTACTATTTGAATTTATGTTCAGTGTTAACAAATTACTTTCTCAGAAATATTTTTCTTGCTATTGCCAGTGTGTTTTTTATATCCTCCCTACTCCTACCATCGACATTTATTTTGCTGCTCAAACAGCAAAACTCATCTTTTATCATCAAATTCTAATTTTTTCCCACAATAGGTTTGAATTAATAAGAGGAAGGTGATAGGATGTTCACATCTGATAACTTTGTTGACTGAAGAGAGAAAACTACATAACAAAGGCAAACTTATTATACATCATTATGTCCTTGTAGTGTTCAATGCTTTTAACAACATACAATCTTTAATATTAATTGTTAAGAAAGTGAAATATTTAGAGACAGTCCATTCTCCCCTCAGCTTATATGAAGAGTGCTACAAAAGTTATGCTGTACTAATACATTTATTGAACCCATTCAAAATTAATTTTCCCACTCTTGGTGCATCTATGCAGCTTTCAAAGCCACCTTCATGCTACTTTAACCAAATATCTCCTGGTAGACAGACATCTGCAACAGGTGTTCATTCTCTGGAACTGCTGTGAACAAAATATCCTTGGTATTCTTGCTGTGCATGTGTGTATGTTCATGAAATGGGGTACGTAAGATTATACTACGGAATGCTGAAACTGCCAGGTAGAGGGACAAGAAGAGAAGACACATCCTCCACCTTTTCCTTCACAGTTCCCTCACTTGTATTCTCAGCATACATCTCAGTCATCAGAAATCTGAAACGCTCGGCTCAGAGACCCTTGAATATCGAGCTGAACTCTGCAAACAATGCCATTAAAAAATGCTTCCCAACACATGTATGCACAATGCATTACAAGGCACTTGTTTGAAAGCAAAATGATACCAAAATACACTTTTAGTGCTTGTCTGTTAAATTATAAAACTATTTCAGATTTTATTACCTGAACATTTGTATATTCATTAGCTCTGATTGTTAGTTTTAAACTCATTACAAAGCAGAAAATAAAGGACTAATTCTCTCCACAAATAACATTGGCAGACACACAACTACAGTACCGTAACCAAAAATTTTGGGGGAAGAAAGAGAACTAGAAAAATGGAAGTTAATGTTAGGACAATATTATGAAAAGGATAGTTGCTACTCAACATATAGTGGAGATGCTGAGTCGCAGATAGTCACAACAAAAAGACTGTCAGAAAGTAAGCTTTTGGCCAACAAGGCCTTCACCACTGCCAGCAGCAGCGCATGATGGGAGAAGCAACTAGGTGGTGGGGTTGAGGAGGAGGGGGTTAGCAGGGTAGGGGTTGGGGACAGTAAAGTGCTGCTTATGCGAGCTTACGGGGACAAACTGTAGAGAGTGTAGGGCAGCTAGATGCAGTCCGGAGGTTAGACAGAGGGCGGGGGGTGGGGGAGTAGAAAAGGAGAAGCGCAAAGATTATGAGTGCCTTGGTGGAATAAAGGGCTATGTAGTACTGAAATGCGAACAGAGAAGGGGCTAGTTGGGTAAGGACAATGACTAGCGAAGGTTGGGACAGGAGGGTTACTGGAACATAGGCTATGTTGTAGGGAGAGTTCCCACATGTGCAGTTAAGAAAACGCTGGTGTTGCGGGAAGGCTCCAGATGGCACAGGCCATGAATTAGTCATTGAAATGAAGAGCGTCATGTTCGGCAGCATGCTTAGCACCTGGGTGGTCCAGCTGTTCCCTTGCCACAATTTATCAGTGACCATTCAGGCAGACAGCCAGCTTGTTGGTTGTTATGCCCACATAGAATTCAACACAGAGGTTGCAGCTTAGCTTGTGCACTATGTGATCAAAAGTATCCGGACACCCCCAAAAACAAACGTTTTTCATATTAGGTGCTTTGTGCTGCCACCTGTGTGAGAGCAGAATGGGGCACTCTGTAGAACTCATGGACTTCAAATGTGGTCAGGTGATTGGGTTTCACTTGTGTAATATGTCTGTACGTGATATTTCCACGTTCCTAAACATCCCTAGGTCCACTGTTTCCGATGTGATAGTGAAGTGGAAACATGAAGGGACATGTAGAGCACAAAAGCGTACAGGCCAACCTCATCTGTTGACTGACAGAGAGGCCCAACAGTTGAAGACCATCACACAGGAATTCCAGACTGCATCAGGATCCACTGCAAGTACTATGACAGTTAGGCAGGAGGCGAGAAAACTTGGTTTTCATGGTTGAGCAGATGCTCATAAGCTACAAATCATACTTGTAAATGCCAAATGACACCTCGCTTGCTGTAAGGAGTGTAAACATTAGACAATTGAACTGTGGAAAAATGCTGTGTGGACTGACAGATCACAGTACACAACGTGGCGATCCGATGGCAGGGTGTGGGTATGGCAAATGCCTGGTGAATGTTTACTGGCAGCTGGCGGTGGTGTTATGGTGTGGTTGTGTTTTTCATGGAGGGAGCTGGCACCCCTTGTTGTTTTGCATGGCACTATCACAAGACAGGCCTACGTTGATGTTTTAAGCACCTTCTTGCTTCCCACTGTTGAAGAGCAATTCAGGGATGGTGATGGCATCTTTCAACACGATTGAGTACCTGTTCATAATGCATGACCTGTGGTGGAGTGGTGACAGTAACACCCCTGAATGGACTGGCATGCACAGAATCCTTACCTGAATCCTACAGAAGACCTTTGGCATGTTTTGGGACGCCAACTTTGTGCCAGGCCTCACCGACTGACATCAGTACCTCTCCTCAGTGCAGCACTCCGCGAAGAATGGGCTGCCATTCCCCAAGAAACCTTCCAGCACCTGATCGAATGTATGCTTGCGAGTATGGAAGCTATCATCAAGGCTAAGTGTGGGCCAACACCATATTGAATTGCAGCGTTACCGATGGAGGCCACCACGGACTTGTAAGTCAGTTTCAGTAGGTGTCCAGGTGCTCTTGATCACATGGTGTAGGTAACATGATGGGTTTCACAGGTAGCCCTACTTTGAGGGGATGGGTGATGCTTGTGACCAGTCTGGGGTAAATGTTGGTGGGAGGATGTATGGGACAGGTTGTGTATCTAGTTCAATTACAGGGGTATGAGCCCTGAGGCAAGGGCTTGAGACCAGGGATTGTGTAGAGATGGACAAGGATGTTGTGTAGGTTCGACAAGTGGTGGAATACCACTGTGGGAGGGGTGGAAAGATGATGGGTAGGATGTTCCTCATTTCAGGGTACAATTAGTGGTAGTTGAAACCCTGGTGGAGAATGTAATTCAGTTGCCTTCTGGGTCCTTCCCACCAACACCAGCATTTCTTAATTGCACTGGTGGACTCTCTCCCCACAGTACATCCTATGTTCCCGAAACCCTCCTGGCCTCAACCTTCATTAGTCATTGTCTTCACCCATCTAGCCACTTCCCTGTTGCCAATTCAGCACTACACAGCTCTATTCCACTAATGCACCCATAGTCCTTTTACTTCGCTCCTTTGCCTCTACACCCCCTGCCCTCCATCTGATCTCCCTACTGCACCTAGCTGCCCTACTTTCTCGTCCCTGTATGCTCCCACAAGCAGCACTTCACCATCACCCACACCTACCCTGGTATCCCTACTCTCCCTACTCCAGCCTCCTCCTTACCCCCATCATAAGTTACTGTTACTATTGTTTAACTGTCCTGTTCTGAAGAACATAGGTATCAGAGAACTAATGATCCGAAGAGTTATTTGGAACAATGACAGTGCTCAAAATGAAATTGTCGTGGGTTGGTTTCTTCGGGAAATCATTTTCTTGGAAATTTCTTGTAATGTAGTAAATTTTGCACATCTGTAATTCTGAACTTGTAACAATTCTTACATTTTGTATATGACTTCCTTTGTTCAGCTCTGTGTGCTTTGTAGCCAAGTCACCGTGGCTTGCAAACAAGAGTAACAATAGTATGGGATGAAAATTATAGTTCACTATGGAAATGAACAACACTCCCATACACAGCAAACGCATGAATTCAGCATCAGTAACAACAAAGTGGCATTGTGGTAGCATGATTGGAATGCAATGTTGCCACATATAGTCTGTAAAAGATTGGTGTCCATCTGGTAGTTGTGATGCTACCTACACCGCAGCTGTGGCAGAAATGACGGTGTAACAACATTTCATGTGTAGTCACACACCAAGGCTCAGAGCCGGATTGTGCTTCATTAGCACTTACAAACAAAGGAAAGATAAAGGGTAGGAGAACTCACATTCCCTCCCAGCCCTAAGTTTCACTGCTCCTTAGTATAGTGTTACGTCAGGTGTACAGATTTAAGCACAAATCATGGCAATTTAACTGTGAAGTTTAACAATTTATTGCTTCATTAAATGTGGTTACTAATCCTGTTGTGTTAGAAGTCTTGTAAAATTCTGCTTGACTCTCCTCCTCAGAATAACATAGATTAAGAAAACTTAAGTTATTACATGATTTAGCAAGAAATTTGAACACCTGCATAAGAGTAAATGAGATAATGAAATCTTTCATGCTTCTTTCATATTACAATTTTATAACATTTTCTGACATTGTATGTATTCTGTCCTAGTATTTTCTTGATTCCATTATTAAAGACAGCCTATAGTATTCTGAAAATAAAACTTTTATTTGAAATCTATTGCAACTATTTAATCATTGTATATAAAAACAAGTATTTTGTTTTTCTTAGCTCATTCAGTTAAAATGTAACTATATGTACAGTTAATTCTTACTTCTAGTAACAAACATTAATGAGTTTTCTTCTGTTCACATAGTCTTGTCAGTTTCCTAGAATCTTCTTCAGTTCTGCCTCTAAGAAAAGTGTTTCTCTTTAATAGAAATGTAATCATGCAGTTGACAGTATATGATCAACTGACACCATGCTTTATTGGTAAAGTTCCTGGTATGACAGGTTTGCATCAAGGACACGAATGAAGGTGGGAAGGGCATTTAGCTTTAACAAGACGCCAAGCAAGCTGAAGCGGGCTGTATCTACCATGATGAGTCCATTTGGCAGCACAACCAACTTGACACCAGCATCTCAACTTGCACAGATGAGGCTTGCCAGCTGTAATAATCTCAATGTGAGTTTAGTGCTAGTATGCTGTGATTGGTGCATGTCCGTTGTTTTCCTATCATCACTTTATTGTTGCTCTCACTGGCTTTTTGTAGTTGTGAAGCATGCAGGTCATGTAATGGGGCTGCTGGTGAAGGTGTTACCTCCTGGCTATATTTCAGTGTACAGGGTTACTACAAATGATTGAAGCGATTTCACAGCTCTACAATAACTTTATTATTTGAGATATTTTCACAATGCTTTGCACACACATACAAAAATTCAAAAAGTTTTTTTAGGCATTCACAAATGTTCGATATGTGCCCCTTTAGTGATTCGGCAGACATCAAGCCGATAATAAAGTTCCTCGCACACTCGGCGCAGCATATCCCCATCAATGAGTTCGAAAGCATGGTTGATGCGAGCTCACAGTTCTGGCACGTTTCTTGGTAGAGGAGGTTTAAACACTGAATCTTTCACATAACCCCACAGAAAGAAATCGCATGGGGTTAAGTCGGGAGAGCGTGGAGGCCATGACATGAATTGCTGATCATGATCTCCACCACGACCGATCCATCGGTTTTCCAATCTCCTGTTTAAGAAATGCCGAACATCATGATGGAAGTGCGATGGAGCACCATCCTGTTGAAAGATGGAGTCGACGCTGTCGGTCTCCAGTTGTGGGATGAGCCAATTTTCCAGCATGTCCAGATACACGTGTCCTGTAACGTTTTTTTCGCAGAAGAAAAAGGGGCCGTAAACTTTAAACCGCGAGATTGCACAAAACACGTTAACTTTTGGTGAATTCGAATTGGCTGCACGAATGCGTGAGGATTCTCTACCGCCCAGATTCGCACATTGTGTCTGTTCACTTCACCATTAAGAAAAAATGTTGCTTCATCTCTGAAAACAAGTTTCGCACTGAACGCATCCTCTTCCATGAGCTGTTGCAACCGCGCCGAAAATTCAAAGCGTTTGACTTTGTCATCGGGTGTCAGGGCTTGTAGCAATTGTAAACGGTAAGGCTTCTGCTTTAACCTTTTCTGTAAGATTTTCCAAACCCTCGGCTGTGGTACGTTTAGCTCCCTGCTTGCTTTATTCGTCGACTTCCGCGGGCTACGCGTGAAACTTGCCCGCACGCGTTCAACCGTTTCTTCGCTCACTGCAGGTCGACCCGTTGATTTCCTCTTACAGAGGCATCCAAAAGCTTTAAACTGCGCATACCATCGCCGAATGGAGTTAGCAGTTGGTGGATCTTTGTTGAACTTCGTCCTGAAGTGTCGTTGCACTGTTATGACTGACTGATGTGAGTGCATTTCAAGCACGACACACGCTTTCTCGGCTCCTGTCGCCATTTTGTCTCACTGCGCTCTCGAGTGCTCTGGCGGCAGAAACCTGAAGTGCGGTTTCAGCTGAACAAAACTTTATGAGTTTTTCTACGTATCTGTAGTGTGTCGTGACCATATGTCAATGAATGGAGCTACAGTGAATTTATGAAATCGCTTCAATCATTTGTAATAGCCCTGTACATTTCATAATCTTTTGTATCACATTATTAGCTCATTTTTCTAATAATATTTTAAAAGAAAGTTATGCTATAAAACAGTAATGTGGAAGGTCGTTATTGTCTTTATACTATTTTCCTGTTACATGAAAGGTATAATAAAAATGGAAATTCTGAGTGCTAGGAAACTGATAGTGTTTTGATGACAAGCACCTTCAAGGGTCATTACATGTTACTGCAGAAGGGTTTGCAGCAACCAGCCAGTACTTAGGTTTTCAAAATTATTTTATTGTCCTTTGCTAGTTCAGGGTGTATTCGCACACGTTCACAGAAGGGGCATATTTAGATCTACTGCATGAAACCTGGAAGAGCACTAGTGTTCGATGTTCTTTCTTAGACATTGCAACATTCAGAATGTGCCTAGTAATGTTGAACTGTGAAAGTTAAATCCTTCAGATAACTTTTTTATACGTAGGACACTGTGCTTTATAAATCTTTCAGGGCAGATGTCAACATCACGAATAGAAAACTATTTCACGAGACAGAAACTGGTTACCTCTGCCACTTTTCCTTGTACTGTATTCACACAGGAAATTATCACAAAATGATATCCAACCATCTTATGCGTTTTATCAAAGCAATTCATTGGAAGGGAAATATGGAGGATTCTGGTTTGAGCTTTTCATGTAAGTGTGTATTGGGGCATGACAAGTTGGTTGAGCTGATCTTTAAGAAAGAAAATCTGTGTTGCTATTCATCGCATAAGAAATTGATTGTAAAATATGTAAGTATAAATAATACGTGCTTTCCTAGAGGTAGGTGGTTCGCGTGTTCTCATCCTTCAACAGTATATTTACAATAACAATTTTTGCAAGTAGTATTAAGAATATAGCTTAGTGTACCTCCGCACAAGTGGTCCAGTTCTTCATGAGGTATACATCATGAAAACAGTGATAATTGACATTAAATAAAATTTCTTGTTGCTAAATTGTAGTTTGTTTAGTAAGGTCTCCACACACATCTGTTCCCTTGCAATGCTTTCATTTACCTCATTCAAAAATTCATGTAGCACAAAGGGTTCACAGAAAGGAATGAGTTCTTCCTTTGTTGGTAACTGTAACTTCTTCCCTTCTCTGGGTAATTTGGATGGAGCTTGTAGATGTAAACTGCAGTTGCAAATATATGTAGTGGATTAGTTTGTATAGTTCCAAAGCATGGCCACTACTTTTTTGTTTGTAAAACTCCTGGTGTTAGTAGCATGGGAACAGTTCCTGTGTTTTCCTCTATTATGAATAAAATGCTACCTCGACTAAAATGCAGTTTCTTACTATTAAAAATTCTGTTACCAGGAAATTTTTGCAAGCATTTTCTGCTCCTACACTGATCTTCACACAAATATTTGCTGTTTATAAATTGCTTGTGTCCTGTGTTGTCAAATTAAGTGCATAGCATTCTTAACCATATGTGAAATAACAGTGATACAGAAGGCAAGTATTACAAAACCATGGAGATCGTATGTTCTTCTATGCCTTATTTGCCTTATGCTTGCGAATTTTCTGTTGTCTTAGTTTTGTTGTAGATAAAATCAGTACTTTTCGTGTTTATAATTTTATGATCAATTTAATTGATTAGTGAAGATCGTCTTCATTATTCAAAGAAAGTGTGTTTTATAAAAAACTTGCATTCTGTTTTGTGAATGAGTAAATTTCATTTCTGTGTTTTAGGCATATTTCTGCTAGTACATAAATATTTCAAGGTTTAATCTTCTAAAAGGAAGTGCAGGAAGTGGAAGAAAGATGACTTGTGTTCTTGTATTCATGGCACATTCACAAGCAAATTGGTAGCTTGCACTTCTGCGGTGTCCCAGTTTCTTAGTTTTGTTATGCGTGTCAACTAGATGATATCAGATACTATGCCCCAAAATTTTTTAGAACCTCAAACACAGTTGCCTACTGCAGGTTACATTGTGAAATTTTAGAAATCAAAGGAGTAGTAGTTGTGAGTTTGGATAGACTTAGTAAGGTAGGGACGGTATACAGATAATCTATGCACAGCAATGAGCATCCGCATGGAACCCTCCTATTATACCAACCTGTTTATGGGCCGTCTCGAAAAAAACCTTCCTAGCCTCGCAAAACACCAAACCCTTAGTCTGATTTAGGTTCATTGGCGATATCTTCTTGATCTAGACTCGGGGCTGAGACACCTTGTCTTCATTCCTACACAAAGTCAACACCTGCTCTCTTATCTGCTGCATCTGATCCTCCTCTACTCAGTGTACCATCTACCTTGACTTTGACCACCACATCTCTGATGTCCTCATCCACACCTCTGTCACATTAAACCCACAAACCAACAGCAGTAACTGCACTTTGGTAGCTGTCATCCCTTCCACACAAAAAAATCCCTTGCCCATTTTGCTAAGTGTCTCCCCGAGGTCTTCACAGACAGTTACTATCCCCCAGGTCTAGTCCGCAAACTAATATCCTGGCCCTTCCCAACACCCCACGAACCAGCCACAAATGAGTGCTCTCTTGTCCACCCAATACCACTCCGGACTGGAACAACTGAACCACTTTCTTCACCATGGCTTTGATTACGTATCATGATGCCCTAAAATGAAGGAAATTCTTGCCAAGATCCTTCGCACCCCTCCTCTAAAGTGTGTTCTGTCACCCACTCAACCTCCACAACATCCTAGTCCATCCCGATGCCACTCTCTATCTCGGCCCCTTGTCAAAGGGGTCACATCCCTGGGGCAAAGGGGTCACATGCTCCCCTCCATACTCGGCTCATCTCCCACTCTCTTTGTGTGTCACCCTCTGTCAGTACACCCACCTATCTTTCTCCTTCCCCACTCCTCTCCTTGCCCTCCCCCCGCTGCCCCCCTCCATGTCCCTGCACCATGGGACTCCTAGCACTGCACCTGCTGGCAGTCTAGTCCCTGCGTGCTCCACTAGACAGTGCTCTTCTTCCCTCTCCCCTCCTTTCTCCCCCCCCCCCCTCTCCAAAACTATAAATACTGCTATCCCTTTCCTTTCCCCGCCCCCTCCAGATCGCTGCTTCCATTCTATGTGGCAGTTGCATTCGGGTCAGAGCTGCCGGAGGTGTTGGTCATGTGTGCATTGTGTGTGTGCTTGTTGGCAGAAATGAATTTGTTTTTTCCCTTTTGTGAGGAAGCTATGGCTGAAAGCTAATGTGTAACTGTCTTGCGCATGTCTGCAACTTGAACATGTCATCTTTACGGTAAGTAGCTATCTACTTTTTTTCTTATGTTGTTGGTATTACAACTTGGAGTTCCCATTGTTTGCTGTATGGTCACATATTTTAAGCAAAAGTGGCTTCAAAATTGTAAATAAAGACTGCATAGTGAAGAAATTGTGAGTTGTTCCATTTTTTTTTTTTTTTTTGACCTCATGACGATGGTGTACACACATCTTTTAATGACTTACTGAAAAGTAATCTTTCTGCAGGCTTCCTACAAAGACCATTCTACTTGTACATCTTTCTTGATCTCTGAGCTTAGCTCAGTACTTCAGCTGACATCCATTTAGTCTGAAGTCTCATGTAATGACTTCATGATATTTTGTTCTTGCTTACAGGAGCTGGGTTCATCACCCTCGAAAGAGGAAACGACCCTTGTTGCACCGCTATCTGTTCAGCCAACAAGAAAAAATAAATCATCGTCATTAAATATGTCTTCATTAAGGAGATTATAACAGAAACTACGGGGGAGCATAGGAAGGCGCAATAAACTCTCGCAGCGTGGACGCTGCTCTTGGGTAATGATAATTAATATTTGGTGCTATAAATATGCTTGCTTGCTTACTTACTTACTGTTCATACCGGACTCGAGAGTCCATTACCACAGCAAGTAATGTTGCTGATTCTTGATGATACGATTTTTAGTATGCTATAAGTATACTAAAAATCGTAATTGTGTCAGAACGAAAATTCACTTGAGAAAACAATAAACTTATAAGAAATAATTGCTCTCCTGTACATACAGTATCATACCTTTCACAGCTAATAATTCCTCAGGGAGGGCAGAGGGGTAGGTTTGGGAAGGTTAAAAAGGAAGGGCAGCTCACTCAGGAATTACGTCTCATAAATTTATAAAAATCATAATTGAAATGTTCTATAGAATAGTATTACAGTGTTTTTCAGTGAAAGACAATTCTTCATAAAATAGAAAGTTGCATGTTATTGTATTGTCTGCTATCAGCACGTGTTCCTTATTTCTCTCTTAAATTTCCATCGAATCAAATCTTTTGTATGCAAAGTTAATACACTTGAATGAGTGTGCATGTGTATTGTCATGATATTGTCAGTTTCTTCTTTGCACTGAAAACTACAGAGCAGTTCCAATAAGGCACAAATATTGTGATGGAATGAGTGGCTGTTAAAAAAAAATTGAGCATCTGTGTCCCATTCTGTGACTCTTATTAAGATCAGATTCTAAAACTAATTTTTTTTCCAGGCATGTTTAACTAACAAACACATCATCTGTGTTGTACTAACCAAGTTGTTCTGATGATCCAGGCACTCAGATCATTACATAATATGTATTGATTTAGTTCATCTGATCTCACTTTTTATGGGGGGCAAGTACTTGAGTTTGTCTCAATGATGCAAACAGTTCTAGTCTGTCAGGCTTCCATATGAGTACACATTCCAATGCTGAGTGAAACATTTATCCGGGAAACAACCTCTAGGCTGTGGCTAATCAATTTCCCTGCTGTTTTATTTGGAACATTGGCAGATAGAAACTGTATTTGACTAGCTCATTGTGACCATGGCATTCGATAAGCCACATGTTCATCCGTATGGTGAAATAAGAACTTTAGCAAACTGGACCACTCTTGACTGGTTTAGGTTCGGCGGTGGATTGCCATTCCTATATGACAGTGAATGGATTTGCTATAACACTCATCATACGAATAGGAAGTGGTTTCATGGGGATTTTGAGTTTTCTTCTTCCTTTCTTTCATTTTTTGTCAGCACAACCTTCAATTATGTGACTGTTTAGGTGAAATGATGGATTTTAGGCTGTATTAAGACTTGTCCAGATAATGTGGGTGTCTGTTGGAATTGGCCTTTATTTCCTTAGCTGGTCCTGCAACTTTAATGGTGATAACTTTTTTGTACTAACATCCAACAAGAAAACAACATGTCTTCTCAGAACATATTTAGGTTGAAGACTGTGTGTTAAAAAAATTATAAGCTTTTCTCACATGAAATCTTATGGAGTAAAAGGAATGGTGGAGGTGGTAAAACACACTTGAAATTGGATTTTGCTAGTGAAAACAGCCACATTACCTGAAGCAGCAGAATTGGGAATGACTTACAAAGCACCCAGTTGCGAGGAAGGTGCACTGCACTTTTAATTTTACAAAAGGGCTTGTAGAAAGTGCGTTCTTCAAATAGACTCTTATGTTAACCAAATTTTCTACGTATGAAACAAATTTTTAAGGTATTTTAAGTGTTAACAATTTAAGCGCTTTACTCTGCTACCTAAGGCCTGGAAAACAGAGAAATTGTGACAGACGCACCTATGAACTTTTCATCTCATCTGTTGCAATCGAACCACATTCTCTGGAATAAAGGTTGTCATATTTATCTGTAGTAGCGGGAGATCTAGTAAATCAACTTGCTGAAGTGTATCCGTCCTGTATAGTGAAGTAGTGAATGTATATGACACACAACACCCTACTTACTTTTCAACATTGTTTGCTGTTAGAGAGAGGAAAATAGCACAAAAAATAGTGTGTTTTGATGGAAAGAGGTGATCAGTTAAAAACCTGCAGTTCCAAAAAATACATCACCTAAAATAGAGGTCACCTCTCTCAGGCATCGAAGGAAGCCTTAACTTGTTGTTGTTGTTGTTGTTGTTGTTGTTGTGGTCTTCAGTCCAGAGACAAGTTCTCTTGGTCTACCTCTACTATTTTTACCCTCCACAATACCCTCCAATATTAAATTGGTGATCCCTTGATGCCTCAGGACATGTCCTACTAACTGGTCCATTCTTTTAGTCAGATTGTGCCACAATTCCCTCATCTCCCCAATTCTCTTCAGTACCTCCTCATTACTTAGGTGATCTACCAATCTAATCTTCAGCAGTCTTCTGTAGCACCACATTTCGAAAGCTTCTATTCTCTTCTTGTCTAAACTATTTATCGTCCATGTCTCACTTCCATACATTGCTACGTTTTTGTTGCCATAGCCACTCCACATTTTATATCCTCTCTACTTCGAACATCGTCAGTTATTTTGCTCCCCAAATAGCAAAATTCATCTACCACTTAGTGTCTCATTTCCTAATGTAATACCCTCAGCATCACCTGACTTCATTCAACTACTTTCCATTATTGTCGTTTTGGTTTTGTTGTTGTTCATCTTATATCCTCCTTCCAAGACACTGTCGATTCTATTCACCTCCTCTCCCAGGTCCTTTGCTGTCTCTGAAAGAATTACAATCTCATTGGCAAACCTCAAAGTTTCCTGCTCCAAATTTTTCTTTTGTTTCCTTTACTGCTTGCTCAATATATAGATTGAATAACATCAGGGATAGGCTACAACCCCGTCTCACTCCCTTCTCAACCATTGCTTCCCTTTCACGCCCCTCTACTCTATAACTGCCATCTGGTTTCTGTATAAATTGTAAATAGCCTTTTGCTACCTGTACTTTAACTCTGCCACCTTCAGAATTTGAAAGAGAGTATTCCAGTCAACATTGTCAAAAACTTTTTCCAAGTCTACAAATGCTATAAATGCAGGTTTTCCTTTCCTTAACCTGTCTTCTAAGATACGTTGTAGGGTCAGTATTGCCTCACGTGTTCCAACATTTCTACGGAATCAAAACTAATCTTCCCCAAGTTCGGCTTCTACCAGTTTTTCCATTCATCTTTAAATAATTCGTGCTAGTATTTTGCAGCCATGACTTATTAAACTGATAGTTCAGTAATTTTCACACCTGCTTTCTTTGGGCTTGGAATTATTATATTCTTCTTGAAGTCTGGGGGTATTTCGAATGTCTCGTACATCTTGCTCACCAGATGGAAGAGTTCTGTCATGGCTGGCTCTCCAAAGGCTATCAATAGCTCTAATGGAACATTCTCTTTCCCGGGGCTTTTTTTTTTTACTTAGGTCTTTCAGTGCTCTGTCAAATTCTTCATGCAGGATCATGTCTCCCATGCATCTTCATCTACGTCCTCTTCCATTTCCATGATATTGCCCTCAACTACATTACCCTTGTATGGACCCTCTATACACTCCTTCCCTCTTTCTGCTTTCCCGTCTTTGCTTAGGCTTGGTTTTCCATCTGAGCTCTTAATATTCATACAGGTGCTTCTCTTTTCTCCAAAAGTCTCTTTAATTTTCCTCTAGGCAGCGTCCATCTTACCCCTAGTGATGTATGCATCTACTTCCTTACATTTGTCCTCTAGCCATCCTTGCTTAGCCATTTTGCACTTCTTGTCAATCTCATTTTTAAGATGTTTGTATTCCTTTTTGCCTGCTTCATATACTGCATTTTTATATTTTCTCTCTTCATCTATTCAATTCAATCTCTCTTCTGTTACCCAAAGATTTCTACTAGCCCTCACCTTTTTACCTACTTGATCCTCTGTAGCCTTCACTATTTCATCTCTCAAAGCTACCCATTCTTCTTCTATTGTATTTCTTTCCCCCATTCTTGTCAATTGTTATCTGATGTTCTCTCTGAAACTCTCTACAACTCTGGTTCTTTCTGTTTATCCAGGTCTCATCTCCCCAAATTCCTACCTTTTTGCAGGTGATTCAGTTTTAATCTACTGTTCATAACCAATAGATTGTGGTCAGAGTCCATATCTGCCCCTGGAAATGTCTTACAATTTAAAACCTGGTTCCTAAAACTCTGTCTTGCTATTATATAATGTACCTGAAATCTTCCAGTGTCTCCAGGCATCTTCCATGTATACACCCTTCTTTCATGATTCTTAAACCAAGTGCTAGCTATGATTACATTATGCTCTATGCAAAATTCTACCAGGTGGCTTCCTCTTTCATTCCTTACCCCTAGTCCATATTCACCTGCTACTTCTCTTTCTTTCCCTGCTATCAAATTCCAGCTGCCCGTGACTATTAAATTTTCATCTCCTGTAACTATCTGAATAATTTCTTTAATCGCATCATACATTTCTTCAATCTCTTCATCATCTGCGGAGCTAGTTTGCATATAAACTTGTACTGCTGTTGTAGGCGTGTGCTTTGTGTCTATCTTGGCTACAATAATGCGTTCACTATGCTGTTCATAGTAGCTTATCTGTGCTTCTATTTTTTAATTCATTATTAAACATACTCATGCATTACCCCTATATGATTTTGTTATAACGTCAAGTTTAACACGTATATTTCAGAACGACACAACACATATAAGTCACAGAGTAAGTTGACAAGCAAGACGTGTGTACACGTTAGCATTCGAATGAGCACTGAGTCCCAGTCTAGTGGCCACTGCTCGGCTAGCCACTTAGGTGGCGCAGCTGCTGCATGGCTGGCAGACAGTGCCGCACGTAGAGGACGCGCGTAATTGCGCGGCGGCGCTTTGAATGATCGGCGAGTCACAACACTTTTCCCCCCTTTGAAAATTGTTGTGCTGGTCTTGATGGAGGTGTCCTGGAGATGGCTAACGTCCATAGGCGTTGTTTGACTCGCCGTAAAGTCTCGAGGAGGAGGCTTCCCGTACGGACGGAAGTGTCCCCGATGATAACGGGTCGAGATGACAGGAGACGTAGGGGTCGAATCTGCTGGGTCCCCATGCACCAATCTGCCCGTTGCGGCAGGTCCAGTTGATATGACAGGAGACATGGGCGATGTGTCGGCGTCCGTTGGAGGAGGAGGTGAGTAGATTTGCTCTGACAGATGATGGTCATCTGGTTCCTGCATGGGCACGTCTCCTGGTGGCATCCGTTCTTGGGCTGGCATCGTGATGACGGTGAGAGGGCTGCGTTGTGAGTATTGAGAGATGCCAAGATCCCGAGCGTCAGGTAGAGCCAAAGGTGGTGTAGCGGCATTTGGAACAGGCGTTGCTGGCACACGAGGCCTAAGCTGGTCCGAATGACGCACTGCAACACCCGTGTCCGTCTGGATTTCATACAGGCGTCTGCCACGGTGTCTTAAGACGTGGCCCGGGCTCCATTTTGGCTGCCTGCCATATCCCCGTACCCAGATGAGGACGTCGTCGGTGAACCGGCCAAGTGAAGGCACCCACGGCCATGAGGTGGAAGGCCGCAGAAGATGAAGTAGCGTGCGGGGCTGTCGGCCATGTAAGAGCTCAGCCGGTCTGTGGTCGCCCATGGGGGTGAAACGGTAAGACGACAGAAACTGGAGAAGCACATCATCAGCAGCAGAAGAAGTCAGAAGTTTCCGCATCTGAGCCTTAAATGTGCTGACCAGTCGTTCAGCCTCACCGTTGGATTGTGGATGGAACGGTGGGGCCGTGACATGCATAACGCTGTGACGAGCACAAAAATCCACAAATTCGGAAGAGGCAAATTGCGGACCATTATCAGTAACAAGAGTAGAGGGGAGGCCTTCCAAAGAAAAAATGCGGATGAGAGCACTGGTGGATGCCGCGGTGGTAGGCGACGTGCAACAAGGCCATGGTGACAAAGATGACTTCGGGGCAGCGGCCTGTGACGCACAAGGGCCGCAGGCAGCGACCATGTGTGCGATTTCAGAGTCGATGCAAGGCCAGTACACATGACGGCGCGCCAGAGATTTTGTGCGAGACACACCCCAGTGCCCTTGGTGAAGGAGGCGCAAGACCGAAGCACGCAAAGACGCAGGTACGACAACACACGGCGAAGCATTGTCAGTGTAGAGGAGGATAACACCATCCCTAGCCGTGAGGCGGTAACGCAAAGCGTAGTAGTTCCGCAACGGATCAGAAGTCTTAGCGTACGGGTGATCTGGCCAACCCTTCTGAATACAGCGTAAAACCCGGGAGAGGGTAGGGTCAGAACCCGTAGCAGCCGCCAGCCTGTCCCCAGTGATGGGGAACCCGTCCACAACCCGCTGCTCGGCAACATCCAGGTGGAAACACAAAAGTTCATCCATATCGAATGCCTGATCAGGACCCATGGGAAGGCGAGACAGAGCATCATTTGCATGTTGAGCCGTTGGCCAGAAATGAATCTCATAATTGAAACGAGACAAGTAAAGAGCCCAACGCTGGAGGCGGTGTGCAGCCTTATCGGGAAGTGACGTTGATGGGTGAAACAAGGAAACAAGTGGTTTGTGATCGGTAACAAGATGAAATTTTGAGCCATAGAGAAAAACACCAAACTTATGAAGAGCATAAATAATGGCCAAAGCTTCTTTCTCAATTTGAGAATACTTTTGTTGGGCATCCGTGAGCGTTTTGGAGGCATAAGCAATGGGTTGTTCAGAACCGTCAGAAAAACTGTGCGCAAGGACTGCACCGACCCTGTATTGAGAGGCGTCTGTGGCAAGAACAAGATGTTGGCCAGGTCGATAAGTAGCCAGGCACGGGGCCTGTTTCAGCATAGTCTTCAATTTCTGGAAAGCTGCTTCGCATGACGTGGACCAGTGAAAAGGCATGTTTTTATGCAACAGGCAATGCAACGGCTCAGCCACCGAAGCCGCAGATGGTAAAAACTTGTGATAGTATGCTATTTTCCCCAAGAAGGCCTGCAGTTCCTTAACAGATGTAGGGCGAGGAAGGGCATTGATCGCAGCAACAGTTTGCTGAAGCAGACGAATACCATCCCGAGAGAGTTGAAACCCCAAGTACGTGATAGATGCCTGAAAAAATTGTGATTTCTGAAGATTACACTTAAGACTGGCAGTCTGTAAGACATGAAAAAGTGTGCGGAGATTTTGAAGATGTTCTTCAGTTGTGGAGCCAGTGACAACAATGTCGTCCATGTAATTGATACACCCAGGGACAGGGAGCAATAATTGTTCCAAGAATCACTGAAAGAGAGCATGGGCGCTAGCAACCCCGAATGGCAAGCATTGGTATTGATAGAGGCCGAAAGGTGTGTTAAGTACCAGAAACTGCCGGGAAGCAGCGTCGAAAGTTGACGATAAGCTTCTGACAGGTCAATTTTAGAAAAATACTGGCCTCCAGCAAGTTCAGTGAACAGTTCTTCAGGACGGGGCATAGGGTAAGTGTCGATGAGGCATTGAGCATTTACAGTGGCTTTGAAATCGCCACAGAGACGAATATCACCATTTGGCTTAGCAACGACAACGACAGGAGAGGACCACTCACTGGAAGTGACAGGCAGCAAGCCCCCTGAAGTAGTGAGACAATCCAACTCCCGTTTTACCCGATCACGAAGGGCCACAGGAATGGGCCGAGCCCGAAAAAACTTAGGCCAAGCAGTGGGTTTGAGCGTGATATGAGCTTCAAAGTCGTTTGCACGGCCTAACCCAGGAGAAAAAGGGACGAAAATGTCGTCGACAAGGAATCCAGTTGAGCATAAGAAATAGCATCAGAGACAATATTGACAGAGTCATCTATGGAGAACCCAAAAACGCGAAAGGCATCGAAACCAAAAAGATTTACTGCGTTGCTCTGGTCGACCACAAATATGGGAACAGTGCGAACGACAGATTTGTAAGATACCTCAGCATTAAACTGTCCCAAGAGAGAAATCTGTTTATTGTACGTCCGTAATTGCCGAGTGACAGGTGACAGGAGTGGAGAACCCAACTGAAGATACGTCTGAGAATTAATTATAGTGGCAGCAGAACCGGTATCCACTTGCATGCGAACATCTCGACCAAGGATTTGGACAGTGAGGAATAACTTCCCTGAAAGGGAAGAAGTGCAATTGACAGACAACACAGAATCAGAATCAGCGTCATGTTTATGAACATCATGTATGAGGTCGGATTTGCAAACGGAAGACACATGACCTTTCTTTTTGCAATTGTGACACACAGCCCAACGTTGGGGACAATCCTCGCATGAATGTTTCGTAAAACACCGTGGACATGAAGGAAGTTGCCGGGGATTTTGCTGCAGTTTCTTAGCGGGTTGTGTACGGCTAGGCTGATGCTGCGCGTGGGAGCGCACTGCGGCGATGTCGGCCGGCGGGGACGCGCCGCACGCGTCGCAACAGCGCACAGAGGTTGTATTTCCCCGACATCACCCACGCCTCTATTTGCGCCCCAGTGGCACGAGAAATTTCAAAAGACTGCCAACTGAAGGGTACGTTGCCGAACTTCTTTGTCGGGCCCCGACCAGATAATAGCATCCCGTACCATGGAATCGGCATAGGATTCTTTGTGAATGTCAGTAACAAATTGACACTTTCGACTGAGGCCGTGAAGTTCAGCAGCCCAAGCGCGATAGGATTGATGTGGCTGTTTTTGACAACGATAAAAGGCAACATGAGAGGCTACCACATGCATTTGCTTTTGAAAATAGACAGACAGAAGTGAGCACGTTTCAGCAAAGGACAAAGATGCAGGATCCTTCAAAGGAGCCAATTGCGACAACAACCGATACATTTGAGGTGAAATCCAGGAAAGGAACAGAGACTTACATGGTTGTTCGTCCGTGACATGAAATGCCAAGAAGTGCTGTCGAAGACGTTTTTCATAATCAGGCCAGTCTTCCGCCGTCTCGTCGTAAGGAGGAAAAGGAGGTATAGCAAACGGCGAGAAACGCCCCGCATTTGACGCCACGACGAAATCGCGAATCGCTGCTGTTAGAAGCGTTTGCTGTTCAAAGAGATTTTGCAATAGTTGCTCGACAGTAGCCATGGAACCCTGTGGGTCAACGGTGAAAAGGAAAAATCCACTACCTCGTCACCAATTGTTATAACGTCAAGTTTAACACATATATTTCAGAACGACACAACACATATAAGTCACAGAGTAAGTTGACAAGCAAGACGTGTGTACACGTTAGCATTCGAATGAGCACTGAGTCCCAGTCTAGCGGCCGCTGCTCGGCTGGTCGCTTAGGTGGCGCAGCTGCTGCATGGCTGGCAGACAGCGCTGCACGTAGAGGACGCGCGTAATTGCGCGGCGGCACTTTGAATGATCAGCGAGTCACAACAGATTTTATATTTGTAACCCTGTATTCACCTGACCAGAAGTCCTGTTCCTCCTGCACCGAACTTCACTAATTCCTACTATGTCTAATTTTAACCTATCCATTTCCCCATTTCAATTTTCTAACCTACCTGCCCAATTACGGGATCTGACATTCCACACTTCAATCCCTAGAACCAGTTTTATTTCTCCTGATAACGATGACCTCGTGAGTTGTCCCCGCCCGGAGATCTGAATGGCGGACTATTTTACCTCTGGAATATTTTACCCAAGAGGACATCATCATCATTTAACTATACAGTAAAGCTGCATGCCCTTGGGAAAAATTACGACTGTAGTTTCCTCTTGCTTTCAGCCGTTCGCAGTACCAGCACAGCAATGCGGTTTTGGTTAATGTTACAAGGCCAGATCAGTCAATCATCTAGACTATTGCCCTTACAACTACTGAAAAGGCTGTTGCCCCTCTTCAGGAACCACACGTTTGCCTGGCCTCTCAACAGATACCCCTCCGTTGTGGTTGCACCTATGGCATGGCTATCTGTACGCTGAGGCACACAAGCCTCCTCACTAACGATAAGGTCCATGGTTGTTATTAGTGCGTGACAAAATACCAGGATTATGTAGAAGGCAGACAAATCTATGATGAATTTCACAAGAATTAAACCTATATGATTGGCACTCTGTGCTCATTGGGTTAAAAAAAATAAGAGAACCGAAGAGACAGAATTCATAGTCTTCAGAGTACCCTTCCTTTCTGCAATCTGATGAAGTTTCTATAGGTGTTATGGACTACAAAGTATTAATTGGATAGAAAAAAAATCTACTCACCAAGTGGTGGCAAAACACACATTAAACGGTTGTAATTGGCCGGCTTTTGGAGCCAGTGACTCTTTCTTCAGACAGAAGGGTTGAAGGGGAAGGAAGAGGGATGAAGGAAAACGACTGAAGAGGTCTAGGAAAAGGGGTAGATTTCAGGAATGTCGCCCAGAACCATGGGTGGGGAGACATACCGTACAGGATAAGAAGGAATCTTTCTCTATGTACCTAAGTGACCAT
This sequence comes from Schistocerca nitens, assembly GCF_023898315.1. Classification (NCBI taxonomy): domain Eukaryota; kingdom Metazoa; phylum Arthropoda; class Insecta; order Orthoptera; family Acrididae; genus Schistocerca; species Schistocerca nitens. The sequence goes on from NC_064615.1 coordinate 57,546,031, forward strand.
CTCGGGGCATGGAACACAGACCCAGGCTGCCCATCTGACAGCTACTAGGGACAACAGAAATTTGATTTTCAGTATTTCATAAAAATGATCAAATTTAAAATAATGAAATAATCTGCTCATTAAGAGGTGTAATATTGTGTGAAAGGTTCAACACAGTAAGACAAATATTAGTTATAAACAGTATATGTGTCAAGGCAGAGTAATTCACTATGCACAAATACCCAGCCTATATTTGCCCACTATTTGGGAATGAGCATACTTAGTGACTTGCAAAAATCTTTACACATAATTTCAAACCTTTATGAAATGTTTTCTTGCTGATACTACCCACAAAATGATGAAAGGAAAAACAGTTTATTGCTTAATAAATTTCCACTCTTAATGCAGTAAAACTGGCACATCAGAAACAATGGTTTAATTTTTCTTCTTTACACATAACTTATATTTGCAACACACTTCGCGGCCAGTGACCACATAATAGCACTGAATGTACATGCAAGATTTATGTCCTCGTACACCACTTTTTTACAAATATATGATTTCATAAATACAGAGATGTTTGAAAAAATTTTTGCAAACTACCCAAAAGATACTCATTCAGTGGTAGAGAACTTATTCCAAGAAAATTCAAACATAATTTCAAACCTTTTGCCACTTTCATGCTGAACATCAAGCATTTTAACGCATTAGCTCATTTATAAAGTTACCAGAAGTTTGAATCCGTTGTATACTTGGGTGTTCCACTCTTTAAAGAACTGAGGGTTTACAGGTTATTTGCTAATGTTGACATGGATAAAACTAGTCAATAATGGCTACGTTCTACTGAATCCTACGTTCCCAGAACACCTTGCGAAGTGTTCAAAGTTAGTTTACACACAAAGTTCTTTGTTGTTCTCCTGATTACACTCAACATAGTAGTGGATGCAGTTTAACACAACATTCAAGTTAAAAATTTGCTCTACTTATTCACTGCTGAAAGAGGCTTTAGTCTAAAAGGTTGTACTGATCTCACAAACTCAACTTCACATTTCTCCTGCTACGCAACTTCATTGCACGCAATCTGCTGTGAGGCTTGTATTGATTTGCCTAAAGGATTGAGTTATTGAGAGCCTCATGATGTCTTACGAGACTTGTCTTCCATACTTGAACCAAACCCACTTCCGCATTACTGTCAGGCAGTGTTGCATTTACTTAATGGTCTGGAACTCCCTGACCGATCACAAGATTTGTGTCAGACCAGGATATGAACCTGGAACTTTTGCCTTTCAAGGGCAAGTGCTTCACAGACTGAGCTGTCTGAACACAACTTGGGACCCACCCTCACAGCTTTACTTCCCCCATTACCTCATTTCTTCCTTTTAAACTTTTCAGAAGTTCTCCAGCACATAGATTTAATCTGCCAGGAAGTCTGAAATCACCACTCATTCTGCAGCAAAGTGAAAATTCATTCTGGAAGCCTGTATTCTGCTCTTCAGCCCTCTTAACCCTTTTAGTGCCAGACGTTTTCTCAAAAGATCATGTTAAAAGTGCCATGCAATTTTACAGTAAAATGCAGATCTCTGCCATACTTGCAATAAAATCTAAACTAATGCATAATGGAATGTAATTTTTTTAAAATTTTTAGGGAATGCTGCTGGCTACAGTAATATGTGCAATACACATTGTCAAAGAACATATTTTCAGAGAAAAAAATTATTTTCACTATGGGGTTTATAGCAAAAAAATTGAAACTTTGATTTCAGTTTACTCTGAGACCCATTAAATGATGATATACTCATAAATTTCAGGTATATATGGAATCTCTGTAGTTTCCTTAACAAAAACATCATAAAGGATTACAAAATTTTTTATTTCACTAAGGAAAAAATCAAAAAGAACATAACATTATAAAAAAAAAATTGTTTTGCTCTGAACGTGTTCTCAGTTCTTCAGTCATAAATCACTGACAAATGTGAGGTTGCAGTTATGAAAACTACTTGCACACATGCTGACCAACACATGAAGGATGCAGTCCTTTCTTGCAACAAACGCATACTGTTCGTGAATGCCGCTTCTTATCCTTTGTAGAACAAACACTACAGTAGCATCCTTTCTCCCCAGAAGAGTCTCTGCACCATATACTGTTGGAGCAGGTACATTTATATCTATTGCACTATGCTATTAAACTTCAGCCATGTCAGTGGTTTGTCGCTGGGATTTAGGCTTTCCTTATACAAAACATATGCATTCAGCAACATCCTGGCAATTATGCTGAACACTACCTTCTTCCGGCCATCCTGATTTAGGTTTTCCGTGATTTCCCTAAATCACTCCAGGCAAATGCCGGGATGGTTCCTCTGAAAGGGCACGGCCGACTTCCTTCCCTAAACCGATGAGACCGATGACCACGCTGTCTGGTCTCCTTCCCCAAACCAACCAACCAACTACCTTCTTCCACATCTTGACAGTCCTCCTTTCATCTAAATAGCAGTATGTCATCATATCAGATGAGTCAATGCCACCCATATACTTATTATATTCGAAAATAACATCTGGCTTCTTGACTGACTGTCTATTGCGAATTGTCTTTCCTGATGATTAGCAGAGGATGATGTACTCACAAGGAGGACTGGATTTCTCTGCGATTTCTTCTGTCTGAAGCCACAGAGAGGTATAAAAGATTTCTTGAAAAACTTTAGCTGACCTACAGCATAATTCGACAGAAGACCACGTGGCAGGAATTTTCTGTTTCTTCTAGTTGTTCCCGTTAGATAAGTGCCGACTGAATACAGCTTTTCTGCCAGAGGAATAGATGTAAAAAAGTTATCGCAAAACACATGGTAACCTTTTTGCATGTAGCTCCCAAGAGCTAGTAGTTTCACAACGACTACATATCCCAGGCCATTCTCTTTTATTTCGTTTTTGTCATCATCACTTTTTGCACCACGGTATGCATAAAACCCTAGGCAGTAATTTACTACTGAATCTCACAGCATCCAAAATTTGACTCCCCATCTGTGATGATGTTTATTGGGAAGGTACTGGATTAGCTGTGTGTGCGCCTTTGTCCTAACAAGACTTTCATCAACACTCAGTTTCTGGTGTGGAGTGTAGTAGCGACGGAAAACATTGTTGGCAATATCCACCAACATTTGAAATTTGGCTGTTGGATCATATAATGGGTGACCAAGAGTGTGAAGTTTCAAATCTTCTACAAAATGTAAGAACCGCAGCAACAACTGAAACCTGTTGCATGAAAACATTTGCGAAAACCGCGGTGTGAACAGGTTTGCATCAGTTGACCAATAACTAAAAATCGTTGGTTTTTTTTATCAGTCCCATATTCAAAATCACTGCTATAAAAGCCGTCATTTCTGCTACAGTTGTTGGTTACCACTGTTTGATTCTCGAATTTGGCGATAAATGCGTTGACTGAATCTCCTGGCGAGCTTATTTGTTAGTCTCAGTCACTATAATCGTAAGAAGCTGCAGCGAGAAGAACAAATTGAAAAAATCAATTGGTGTGGCGTTTGCTGGTATATGTTTAGGGCTTGGTACTTCTGCATACACAAAGCTTGGAGGGGGCGGATTATTTGATGCCTCATCCACTATTTCAACAAAAGTATTTGGACTGCAATTCAGTTGAGTTTGGTCGTCGTCATTGTCATTTGCTGACGCACAATAGTCACTTGAAGAAAACGACGAGTTCTCTTCTCCACCGGACATCTCATAATCTGATTCACTTTCTGCAAATCCTGCAAATTCATCTTCACTTCCACTACTTATCATATTATTGTCTAAATGACTCGTATCGAACCGTAACTTCTTACTTGATGAGGCCATGCTGCCGCGAAATACTCGGTAAATAAACAACACCAGATAAGTTTATTTTACTCGAACTATCGCACTGTCAATCGAAAACAAGATCGATATGCTGTGCCTTTGACCTTCCTTCTGCGTCTTGCCTAGGAAATACTAACAACTTTGCCTTCAAGCGCGGAAAAAATGAATGAGAAGAGCATCACGATCAAATTGTTACTGGCATTTTTCGCCGAAAATCTGGATCACGATCAGATCATATTTGGCACTAAAAGGGTTAAATTGTGCCCAATGGGAAGTTACTGTTGAGCTCCATTTCAGAGACCACTTCCCAGACTGCATCCATTTCCCTTAGAGGACAGACCAGTGCCGCTGCATAGTCCAGGTCACGTGTTTAGCGTTACAAAGATACAAATACCAACAATCTATAAAGAACCTCACAGTTATTCACGTCGTGAGGGCCAAGACACAACTAACAATTGAAGAAGGTAACAATAGGTTGTGGTCATTTGTGGGCTCAGCAACCATTCCACTAGCTCTGCACAAGTCTGGGAGATCATTAGGAGCATTTGTGGCAGATACAATTTGCCGCCCATAACACATGTTCTAAGGCAGTAATGATGGTTCTTGGATCACGGCAGAGCATTTCGGTGAAACCATCTTTACTGCCTGCTTTGATCTGGCGTGAAATCGACCTTGAAGTAACCACCAACCAGTCTGGACCCTACAGACTAGGCAGTTTCTTAGTCACAGTGTATATTCAGGATCTGTTGATAGACTATTGGCAGCCTCATGCCGCCGTAGGTAGCCCTCTATATCTATACTCCTGCATACACTGCAATTTTTCCCCTACCTTTTTCCCTTTTAGATTTTGCAAGGGAAGACTGACTGTTGATAAGCCTCATGCAAGATGTAATTTCTGTAATTCTCACATTGTGCTCATTTTATGATACATAGGTGGTAGAAATTAATGTATTAACTAACCACCGTAGAACATACACTTCCGAAATTTTGACAGTAGTACCTTACACACCTGCATTTGTGACAACCCACTGCTCTTCTTGAGATCTTCTATTTCCTTTATTAATCTTAATTGGTAAGGATTTGGGATGGATGAGCAGTACTGAAGAATTGATCAATTTGAGTGTTGTATAATCCATTTTTTTGATGAATGGGTTATATTTTCTTAAGAATCTCTCAGTGGATGTTATTGTATCATTTGCTTTTCCTACAGCAAGGTTTATGTGGCTGCTCCACATTGGGTCATTTCAGATGTGTACTCTATGTATTTAATGGTTGTTTCTGTTTCCACTGATTAACCAGGATTAGTGTAATGCTGCATTTCGTAATTTTACTAAATACACCAGTATCATCCATGAACAGCTTTGTGCAGTATCTGACATTAAATGAAACTGTACGGATCCAGAGACCTTTTCAGGTCTCATAAGTCTGTGTTGAATATATGCAGACTGAAATGAAATGACAAATGAAAATTTGCACTAAGGCTGCAATCCAAACCTGGGTGTTCTGCCTATGAGGAAGATGTGCCAACCACTATGTCAGCCTGGCACGTGGCTTTGCATGATTATAAAGACTACCCTAGCACACCTCCCTCCTTCTTCCAAATCTCCATTCACATCTCAATCCTCTTGATCATCCCCCTAACCTTGAACAGCATTCATTTGATGAAAGCACCTATGCGTGGCATTCAGACAGGGTGCCCTGTTTCATTCAGTGCTGAGGTTCTATACCACTACAGTTGGAGAACCTCTGTAATGCCATTAGAGTTCAAGGAGAATATGAAGTGGGATAAAGCAGCAATGGGAATTTAGATTGAGGAGGGAAGCGTGCTAGTGTAGTCTGTGCAGCTGTGCAAAGGCATTGTGCCAGGGTGGCATAGTGGTTAGCAAGTCTGCCTTGTTAACAGGGGACCCAGGTTCTCAAATTCCAGCCTAGGTACAAATTTTCATTCATTGCTTCAGTCTACATGTATACAGCATCTGACATTGTCCACTAAGTTTTATATAGTGAACAGAAGCAAACCTGGAAATTTACTTTTATATCTGACAATCTGATTCCTTTATGAACCACAGGTTGGGTTCTGTCTGTTAAAAAGTCCTGAATTCAGTTGCAAAGATAGTCTGGTAACCCATAATGGATGCACTCCCTACAGATCCACGGAATTTGTGTGGAGTATAAACAAAGTATAACGTGTGTCATTGTTGTAAAACTTCATGGGCTATGATCCCATAAAGTGATAATACTAACTAACGAATAATTTTTTTGGCATCCAGTCCCAAACCATGGGATGGGTGTTGGAAACACAGTGACCAATATGGAAACGCAATGTTCTCTGCACCTCTAGTTCTTTATAAGCAGTCCTAATGCAGCTATTCAACAACCACTGCTCAGCCCATGTACATGTCTTTGCTGCCTGAAATATTACTATCATTTGCAGTTTATTTCATTGTGTTGCAGTTTTCACAGATGATTATTCTCAATTAATGTAAAAAGGAATCCCTTTCTCGAAAAGAAAACAGTCATAGACAAGTCTTTTGGCTACTTTGAATATTGAGTTTGAAAATTATCACAATACCTATAATGATATCACTAAAGATTATTGTGTGACTGTGACATTTGAGAGGAACTACTTTTATTGTCAGAATTCATTGTACTCATTGTCGAGCATTGTGAAAACCATTGACCAAGTATCTCAATCCTGGATGGTCACCACCCTCTCTTAAAGCCAGCTGAAGAGGTAGATTGGAGTTGTTCTTGATTTGATTCATCCACCTGCTCGCTGCTCTCCATCTTGGCCTAGTGCTCTCAATTTGTCCTTCCATGATTATTTTCTCTAGATTTTCTCCATCTCTTCTCTTGCAATGTAGCCAGAGACCTGGAGAATGTTTTGGTTGACACAAGAGGATAGGTGCTTGGAGATACTGAGTTGCTCTATAATGGACATGTTAGTTCTTCTTTTGGTTCATTTTATGCGCAACACCATGTGCCAGCACCGAAGTTGAAATGTATCAATACACTGCATCCATCTGCCCTTAAAGGTCCATGTTTTGCAACCATTAAAGAAGGTGGAAAACATGAGTGTTTAAAGAAGCCGTACCTTTATGCTGTTCATTGTTGCTCTGTTCTGCCAAGTCATGGTCAGATCACAAGAGCTTTCATAATGACATGTTTGGCACAGATGTTGTACAATTAAGGCTATTGACACAATCCTGTGTGGCACCTTTTGATACACTGACCAAATCGAACATGCCAGCACTTGTCATCACAGCTGCGAGATGGTTATTGAATAGTCTTCTGGTTAGTGCTGTTAAGTGGATAGGAACAACACTCTGAATACACCTGCCACAACTTTTCTCAGATAACGTAGTTGAAGGCATTTCTTTAGTCAATAAAGCGATCAGTAACACAGGAGGCTTGCAATATATTTTCCTTTCACAAAACCTGTTTGTTGTGTGGATATGAGGTTGAATGTACATCTTCAGTATTAATTCGAGATGTAGAACAAAATTTTTGATCTGTGGGATATGAGAGCTATAATTCAGTCAGTAGCTAGAGCAGTTCATAATAAACCTTTTCTTGTGCAGAGGCATGAAGAGGGAAACTGTAGGCTCTCTTATAACTAACTGGGTAAGTCAATTCAAAGGCTGGGGCATATCACCTTCAATAGGAGAATGCCTAGTAAAGGACTGTAGTGTTCAGGGTATCTGAAATGTGTGTATAGAAATTATAGTTTTGATTTTATATGTATGAAATTTTATTTCTGCCCAACCAAATCGTCTGTATTAGGTAACCTTAGTATGTGGATGTTTTTGTGTGACATGCTTTGTACCATCTGTATCTTTCGTTTCCATGTGTTGGTGTTCTGTTCATTCAAGTCATAAACTTATTCTTGGGTTTCTTTTCATTTCAGTCATCTTCTATGTAATAATTGGTCCACATTTTCTAGCAATTATTTTCTCATTGGCTGTTGTACAGTACTCTCATTAATTGACCATGTTATTGAACTGTGCAGTTATTGAGAACATGAGCAAAATTTACTATAAGGCAAACCTTTTGACTTCATTACCGTATTTACTCTAATCTAAGCCGCACTCGGATCTAAGCCGCACCTGAAATTTGAGACTCGAAATTCAAGGGGAGAGATAAGTTTTAGGCCACACCTCCAAATCGAAACAAAGTTGGTCCATTGTAATACGAGACACAATTTAGGTCTAATGAATGACGATACAGCTACAGTAGTTTGGTTTGAGTCTTAAGCTTAGCAGATAAGCTTTACCAGGTAGCCATTGATATCCGTCAGGCACTCCGTCCATATTTATACGGGTACCCTTCCTTTTTCACGTGCTTCGTCTGGTTTGAATTGATTGCTTATTTTCCTTTGATCTGATAAGTGCCGATCTCTTTGTTATAGGTGTTTACGTCACTCTAAGCTGAAAATGCATTACTGTACTGTGTCATGCATTGTTTGTCGCATTCTGATAATGAGTGTTTACGGCCTGTCGCCGCTCATGGGATGGCTTGCTTTTGTGCGCTCTACCGCCGCTTACAATAAAAAAAAGAAAGGAATCGTCTCATTAGCGAAACAATGGCAAGAGACTGCTATTTGTTGTTACTTACACTGCTGCTTTCTTTAATAATGATCAACAAGAACCAAATAATACACTGCGTATGATAGAAGATGTTCTGAATGAGAGTTGAGCTAAAATTTTTCTCCGTTTGAAAATCTTTGCAGATGCCTCTTTTGTACATTACATTCTGCACAGAAATTAGAGTCATCTTAGATTTAAAAATCTAGTCAATTGCCATGCTTCATTTCTGACTGTATCACTATTAGGCATAAGAATAATACGAATATAAACAAGAAATGATATGTATATTCTTCCGCGTTTGCTGTTGTCTCACACCAGTTTCGTAGTTTATTAGGCAGACAGGATTTAAATGAGATAGCAACAAACACGAAAGAATATATGGCAAAATGTTTATATTCGTATTATTCTTATGGTGAAGAGAATACTGCATGTGGTTCACAATTCATAGAAGTTCCTATTAGCAACCATCTCTTCTCACAGGTAGGAAAAAATTCAGAACGAAGAGTTGGCCATATTGACAAACATCCCAAACAGTCGAATTTTCGTAGTACATTGAAATGCTGCTACATTCGAAGATGAACAGTACAGAATTTGTATTTACTTTGTTGGATAATGTATGAAAATGCAGTGGTCGAAACTCTGGGTGGAGAAAAAAGCTCGTCTTCCACTTTTTTTTATATATATATAAATTTATTTACTGACGCAGAGGTTTTGGCGCCAGTATTTGTGCCTGCAAAGCATGCCTGTGTAGCGCTACATATATTCAACAGCTTAAGTTCGTTGTGGCGGCACCTACCAACATTTTTCAGAACTTCCGCTTACTTTGCACTCGATTCTAAGCCACAGGTGGTTTTTTGGATTACAAAAACTGGAAAAAAGTGCGGCTTAGATTCGAGTAAATACGGTATATTTAGTTACAGACATTCATTGAAATCTCTCTCTCTCTCTCTCTCTCTCTCTCTCTCTCTCTCTCTCTCTCTCGGTGTGTGTGTGTGTGTGTGTGTGTGTGTGTGTGTGTGTGTGTGTGTGTTTTTTTTTAATTGCTATTAATAATTGTATTTTTGTTCATAGGTTGAGAACCAAGTTGCAGATGGTGATGGGGATGTGCAGTTATAGTGCAGCACAATAAAAATTCCTGAAGGTTCACTCGTACGTGCTGGAGTGAAAACATAATAGAAGCCTTGTAGTTTTACAAGTTCTTGTCTCTGTACCTGCATTGCAACTGTCCTATGCTCTTCCGTGTATTCTTTTTATGTTTGTGATTCGTATTTGAAATATTTATAAGTCACTTTATACCTGAAAGTCTAAATAAGACAAATACTGAAGCTGCACTGCACACAGTGCTGAGTTGAGTAAATTTGAATTTCAGAAGAAACTCATTTATACAGTACAAGTGATTAAAGTAAAACACTTTACGCTTAGTAAACACCAGATATTTCTGCAATGAATGGCATAATAATTTATTAATAATGCGGCGTATCCTATGTCCACTAATTTTAAAAATTGATTTGCTAATTGTATTATACATTGTTCACTATCAGTTTATATTTAATACCAGAGACAACGAAATTTTACCTTTCAATTGTTCGTACATAACAGAAATTAGGTGTACATTGAGTTGATCATATTTCTAGTTTTTAATGTAGTCATAAATTTTTATGATATTTATTGCTAAACAATCAAAAGAGAATGGAATTTCGAGTGTTCCTCATGCTACTTCTCATTTTTCATATTTCTTCATTATATCAGTTCATATGTAGTGCTAATGCTTCACTAATATCTGTGACCATTAGTTCCACCCCGTACTGGAACAGCAGATTGAGATGTCAGGATAGCTTCGGTATCTGTTAATAGTTGACTGTTGTGCGTTGCTGTTTGCAGTACAATGTCTGTGGATGTCTTTGTACTTTCGAATGTACATGTTGTGAGACACAGAAGTCGAATGTTTATATTTAATGCATTTTTGCATTTCTGTGCCAGTAATATTTTGAAATATTTAGCAAGAAACAGCATAGATGTTTGATACAAATGTGCTCTTAATGTATAGATATGTAAAAAAGTGTATAAATTTTTTTGATGTTATAGATTTTATATGTTAAACATGTCTGTAATTTGTGCTTTTTCTTCCTCTATTAGGCGACATTTTTGAAAGCCTAAAGTGCTTACTGTACATGGCACTTGTAAATATGTTCTGCCAAACATTTTCACAGGCTGGTACTGTCTTGATGACCTGTTTGAAACTAATCTCTGTAACGATCTAATGTGATCTTAAATACTGGTGTAAGTCTTCATAGTCTGTCCTGCAGCATGTAATATACACTCTGTTTTGGTTGTGATAGTTACACTGGACCATCGTGCCATGTACATGGAAGGACCCCTCCCCCCCAAACATGTTTATATTGGTACAAAAACCTGTATACCAGTGAAGTGACATTAAAAACTAAGTATTTATAACATATTGAATTAAAGATCTTTTCTTTTGTAAAAGAAGAAAAAGAGGGAGAGGGGGAGAGAGAGAGAGAGAGAGAGAGAGAGAGAGAGAGAGAGAGATGATAGTAATACATGGTTCTGTAATAAAACACCTGCAGCCCTCTTTTGGGCAGCATGGTGGTGGTGTTCTCTCAGTAGTGTGTTATATACTTCATGTGAACCCTGCATATACTTGCTTTTTTCTGTGCTATCATGTAGTTTTCTGCCACATACATTATGAGCCGTTAATGTATCATATTTATCATAGCGATCGTTTGATCTTAAGTTGCACATAACTATTTCTCCGAGTTAACCACTACTTTGAGTAAAGGCTATTTACACTGAGGTAGCCATTTGGGTAGGATACAAAACACCGTGCAACAGACTTTATAATGCTTTAGTGCACTAAAAAGTTTGTAATTTTTTTCTGTTGTGAATGTTGTAACTATGTGAACTGTATGTTAGACAGCTCATCTGTAATTACATTCTAGTCACCTGTAGTCAAGCATCGTACCTTACCCAAATACTATCATTTTGAGTGCATGTTTTCAAGCATTTATACTGGGGTAAGTTTTAGGCTATTATCTTTGTTAATTAAACCATCTTGGACACTAATTTCGGTGGCATCTTTAACCACACAATGCGGGCAGGAGGAAGATTGCCAAAGTACCTTGGTTATCTTGTAATATGTAGTATGACCAGTTTTTATACTATGATTGGCCTAGGCTGTTTTGACAGTCTGGCGTATTCAGTGCAGCATCTGCGTTCATGATGCAAATCTCTAGCATGCATCCAATTTATCTACACTTATCACCTGAAAAGTCAGCAGGATCTTGGAGCAACACAATGTCAGATGGGTATTTTGCACCCCCCCCCCCCCCCCCCCCCCCGCCGGATTTTGACACTGCTAAATTCAGTAAAGCATGATCAAGGCATTTGCAAACCCAGGCTCTAACAAATCTTCTTCCAGTGCAGCACAGCATACTTTGGGGAAACAGTACACTAGATAGAAGAGAGGCATTATGGACATAGATACCACACCGAGTTATGCCAGGCCACCAGATTAGATGTAGTTGAGTGTAGTATAGAATTTGGCTGTACTATAGATTACAACAAAACCAAGATACTTAGGCAGTCCTCCTGCTCCAAGGACCGCGTGATTAAAAGAGGCCATTGAAATCAGGGTACAAGGCAGTCTAATTAACAAAGATGCTGACATATGACTCAGTCAGGTGTGAAACCTTGCATTGATCCAAGAAAAAGCGAAGTGTTCCTGCATTGTCAGGTCTGCACCCGGTGGCATTAGTGCAGAACTGGGAACGGTTTCCACACCATCAGCTGCATTAGCTACAACAGGAGTGGAGTGATGTAGAGGGTAACAACCAATGTATGTAGGATGCTGACCCAAGCAGAACAGAAGTCATCTGAAGATGGCGACAAGTCCATTTTCTGAAATTTCATGGAGAACTTAGTGTGACCCAGGCAGACACCTAAGAATTCTACTTCTCATTTACTGCATTGTTGCAGCTGATGCATCCCTTCCAAAAGAACTTATTCAGCTGTTGTACAAGTTACCTCTTGTGCAATCTGTTGGTGGTAATCTGAAGGACTGTATGGTAAGGATGTGCACAAAGGGCTGCTCAGTGATAAAATGAAGAAGTCTATCAGAAAGCACACATAACCTTTAATTTAAGCATGCTTCTATTTGATTTAGTACCATCTGAGATCAAAAAGTTAACTACACTGTAACCTATAGCATCAGTGCAGGAAAAAAAAAAAAAAAAAAAAACAAAATTATGTTCATTATGTGCACTTACAAATTTAGTGCCATTACCATTGTACAAGTTGAGTAGGCTTTCCTATCCTCACAACAAGTCTCCTGAGAGCTAAATCAGTAACTCACTCTGGGTGGATGGCCTTGGTTGCCATGCAAACTAATAAAACCTTGGTGGTAGGTTAAAACTTTGGCTGCAATGGACATGTATACGCATGCCACTTGAGTTTTCCTACAGTGCTAAGAATGTCTGTATGCATCGTAGCTGCCAACCACTCACTGTTGCGAATGAGTTACTTTAGTATCTCGGGGAATAAAATAGTTTTGAGTAATATCATGCAACATATGTGCCCCATTGGGTGCAGTAATTTGCAAAGTAACTCTCTTCGATATTTTGAATTATTTATGAGCTTATGGCCACATGATTTGTCATGTGCAAGGACGTGAATGGGTGCATTGCACGTGAACCTGCATCGGATATAACATCCAATAACTTGAGAAAAAAAGGAGGTATTGTTCTGCTTTGAGTTTTAAGTGAAATTATTATCTACATCTCATTCACTGTGATTTTATCTACTTCTCATTTGCTTGTGAGGGTTCTCTCCTTCTAGATGTCATCATCTTACTTGTTTTGGATCGACCCCACCTTCCAGCAGCCGTTTTCTGTGACATGACTGCTATTTCATAGTAACAGACACTATTAGGTTCACGAGCATGTTTATCATCCCAATTATGAATAGGTTTAACTTTCAGTCAACAATAACTTCTTACAACCAATAACAAGAACACATTTTCATTATGGTTCTGAGTCAAATTAAGTTCAGTGTTATACAGGGTGGCGCAGGGGAACGGGAAATTTTGGACGTTACAGTTGGCAGCACTGTAGTGCCAGCAGATGTTTGAAACTTTGCACAATTGATGTGAACGCATTGCCATTTAGTAATCATGGACAATTGGACTGGCGCGGAACGTGCAGTAGCTGTGAGAGCGTTTTACAAAAATGGTGATAGTGCGAGTGCCACGCAGAGAATATTTCGACAGCATTACCAACTTGGACGTCATGTACGTGTCCCATCTGCGCATGCGATTACAACGTGGGTGCGTAATTTTGAAGAAATAGGATCTGCCTTGAAAAAGAAATCTCCAGGTGGCATTCCAACGGTACGTACCCCAGAGAACATTGCAACTGCTAGAGCTGCAATCGAGATAAGTCCTTGCCGCTCCGTTCGACAGCATGCATCTTTACTAGGGATTAAGCGATGAAGCTTACAAAGAATACTGCACGAATTAGACTTCCATCCCTATAAGTTGCAGATTGTGCAACACTTACATGAACGAGACCCAGCGTCACGTATGGAGTTTAGTAGCCAGATATTGTCTAAAATCAATGAGGACGCGAATTTCCTTTGTAACTTATGGATATCAGACGAAGCCCATTTCCACATGAACGGATTCGTGAACAAAGAGAGTTTTCGTTATTGGGCACAGGACAATCCTCGTGAGTTTCACCAGCGACCACTACATAGCACCAAGGTCACAATATGGTGTGCTGTATCATGTCATGGTGTTATCGGCCATTATTTTTTTGAACATGAGGATGGTAGTGCAGTGACAGTGACATCCGCTCGATATGTTGAAATGCTTCAAACATTCTTTACACCGAGACTGTATGAGCTTAATCTTAACGTCGAAAACACGTGGTTTCAGCAGGACGGAGCCACGTCACACACTGCTCGACAATCAATGGCAGCAGTTCGTCAGTTGTTCGGAAGACGCATTATTTCACGTAACGGTGACATTGCGTGGCCTGTGAGATCCCCTGATCTTAGTGTGTGCGACTTCTTCCTGTGGGGATATTTTAAAGGCAAGGTGTACCGTACATGTCCTGCAACAATCCATGAACTGAAGGAGAACATTGAAAACGAAATCACTGCCATTCCCCAAGATTTGCTACACCGCGCATTCCAGAGTTTTCATAACAGGCTGTTAGAGTGTGAACGCTGAATGGGAGCACATCTTTCCGATGTCATCTTTAAAAAGTAAAGAGACACTTTTGGACATTTTGATTGTAAAGACATACTGAATAATGGCATACTGAATACATTCACTTTCGTTAATAAATTACTAGTTTTATGAATTTATTCATGGAAATGACGTTATTTCGAAATTTCCCGTTTCCCTGCGCCACCCTGTACATAGATTGCCCTATTTACCAAGTCGCACGATCACAAAACTTTGTTATGGCTGGAGCTCTATGGCATGCCACACTAATCGGCAGACTCTGAGCCCTGGCCTGTTTTGATGTCACGAGCAGCCTTCTGTCATACCCAGAATATCTCCAACGTAAATTCCCAAACCAGGCTAAAATAACTTAATTTCCTTTGCCCTATAACTATTATTAGTCTTTCACAATTCAGTTCTCATCCTTGTATATATTTCTTCTATAAACACAAACACGCACACATGATCTCTCAATCTCAAATCAGCAGTAAGGGTGCATATCACCAACTCCCATTGGCCATCATGCACCCTTACAGCTGCAATGTATGAGCTAAAATCAACCATAGGCAAAGTTTATGCAATGCGTTTCTACCTCTGCCTGCTCTTTAAAATTGTATGTAATGTTTTACTTAATTTGATGTCATACTGTAGGTATGATGGATAGTGAAATGAAATTCTGTTTTTTACCGAGTGAATATATGAGATTGTAAGATGTGCAAAAATCAGATATTTTTCTCCTAATAGTTTTTGAAAACCTGGATTATAAATTTTTCATATCAGCTGAAATGCTCTGCCTCAGAACAGACACCAGCATTTGCCAATCAATAAGGCCATACCAGAAGTCGCCCTCAGCACAGCATGCAGAGAGCACAGCTGTAGCAGTGAAAAAGGTTTAACCATCTTTCAACATGCTGTACAGTAACAGCCACTCCACTTCACAGTGCTGGAAAGGGTGAGACTGATTCACTCTAGATGCTGGAAGTTGGCCCATAAATTGAACTACAGTCTTTGACTTCAACTTAAATTATTTTAAATAGTTCCCCAAACTGTCTTACTCCTGTTCGGAATTCCAGAACATTCCTTCATGGAGCAGACAGTGAAAGGTGTGACCCGGCATGCAGTAATTTTCATGTTCTTACATAGTGAGAATTTTTATCAAATGGAACTTCGGCAGTATTATGGTTGGTTGATTCGTGGAGGAGACAAAACAGCAAGGTCATCGGCCCCATTGGATTAGGGAAGGATGGAGGAGGAAGTCAGCTGTGCCCTTTCAAAGAAACCATCGCCTCATTTGCCTGGAGCAATTTAGGGAACTCTTGCAGTATTATGATAGGATACAGTACATTCATTACACATTGGCAAAACGCTCTCTGTATCGACAAATCCCTCGATTTACTTTTATGTGCAATGCGATATCATTACTGTAAGCACTGTGTTTTCACAGTGCCAAATGTGCTTTTGATAGTGTGTTGTCATTCTTGTGGGGTGAGTGGTGCAGTTCTTAGTGTTATTAGTAAAACATAGTGTATGGGCCACGTGATAATGAATGTTTACATAGCAATTTGTCATCAGCTTCAAAGATACCTATACACCTTCTTTCAGGTGAATGTTCCACAATAAGTGAATGAAAATTCTGTAGTCCAGATCAAGCCATGGAGGACCTGACCACCACTGATCAAGTGACCTCAAAAGATGCTGGATTAACACCACACAATAGGTGATCAGCAGGATTGTCTTCTGATTTCACATCTCCAGCTCTGGAACTGATCCCAGCTCCTGAATTTAAGAGAATCTGTTACAAACAAAGACATCCAATGGCGAGGAGTATGTTGCAGCCAGCACAGAACTGTCATGGAATCTGTCCACAGATTATCACCACCTTATGAATGAACCAGAGCAAGAAGCAAAGATCCACATAAATCCAGTTGTGGCAGAGTTCATTGTCTGGCAGAGGTTACATGTGATTCGGCTGCAGCCAGATTCCAACGTTATTAGGAAGAACACATCTGATGTACTTTCAGCATCATATGCCAACTCCCCCTGTGGTGCTGGGGGCTAAAATAAACCTGTGGCCCTTCCTTGCCTCTCATGAGAGGTGATTAAGGAGTCTTTTCTATTGGGTCAAGTTTTTTTTTACCATGGTCGTGTGACTGCCTTCGGACTTTTTGAGGTTTTTGTACTTTTCACTTCTTTCTTTTTAACACTTTCTCCCTCACATTTTTTTGCTTTTTAGATTGACCTCCATTTTCCAAAGTATGGGCCACGTGGGGAAGGACGCCTTACTGTGGTGCACTGCCTCTCCACTGTGCGCTGTTACCTTTTACACCCACCAATCAAGTGGCTCTACCTCTGCACCCGAAATCCAGTGTGATAGTCAGTCTGTCGTGGTGGGGTTGTCATATAAGCTCTCGGTGGTAGCCCCCTGACAATGCAGGAATCGCACTACCGGTGCCCGAGCTGTAACCTCCCCTTGTCAGCCAAGGAGTAGGTCCCTGTCCACTTCAGGATACCAAGACTCGAGTAACGGCTGCTGTGGCAGGTGGCCTTTGCCTTGGTGGGGTGACGCCCATGGGGTGAGCCTTTGATCGGAGTGAGTGGCATTGGGCCAGATCATCCTAAATGAAACGGATCAAACTTAATGGTGGTCATGCCAGCCTGGCCATCTCATGTCAGGAACAGTGATTTCAATGCAAAAGTTTACAATCCTACAGCATTTCCGTCATTGACCGTGCCTCAAGATAAGAGCCAGGCCAGTAGAAATGGAAGTGAACAGTTTGCCAAGCTCTTGGTTTGTGCCCGCAATGATGGCGGCTCTTTAGCTTCAATGAAGCTAATCTTTTTCGTTGAAAATATTTAAGGTTGGTTTGGGGAGGTTGTGGCAATAGAGAAGATAAGAACTGCATCTGTGCTGATAAGAACATCACATGCCAACCAATCATGGGCACTTCAGTCCTGTGTCGAGTTAGGTGATACACCAAAGACCATTTCTCCTCCTAACAAGCTCAGTAGAGTTCAAGGTGTTATTTCCATCGGGACCTAGCACATCAGACGGATGAAGAACTGCATACAAACCTGGCACACCATGGAGTTCATTTTGTTTGTCACATCCAGAAGGGACCCAAGGGTAATAGAATGGAACTGGGAAGGTTAAGATCATGGTTTATAGATGTGACATCAGCCCTTACTTTCCTCCTTTGATGAGATCTTTTACTGCACGTCCTCCCGCTGTTCTAAGGAGGCTATCTGTAAGGCATGTTGATGGGCGTCCCACGAGAGCTTCATTTGCGACCAGCTGCCTCATTGTGTCAACTGTCCAGAACTGCACCCTCCTTTTTCACTACAATGCTCAGTGTTCAAGAGGGAAAAGAAAATTAAAGAGCAAAAAATGCTTGACCACCTGTCTTACAAAGATGTAAGGAAAAAAGAGTTCGAAAGACTTCATCCAACTAATATGGTCTCCAATTTTGTGACTGTCATGTCGCAGTCCACATTTCATGCAATGACAATGTCTTGCACAATAGTTCCAGGCCCTCATTGTATTCCAGGGCCTGCCCTGCAGTATTGGGGGAGGGGGGGGGGGGGAATATCAGCTCCTTCAGCCTCTACATATATATATTTATAGCACTGGTAGTTCCCACACCAGCAGTGTGGGACACTTGTCAAGGTGTCCCCACAACACAAGGACCAGCAGCCTCAGGCCAAAGAAAAGTATGATAGTCTTCCCTCTTGGAAGATAAAATAGAAAAATCTTCACAGATCAAAGTCTAAGAAGGATAAGCTACTATCTGGGGCTTCGGACATTGCTCCCTAGACCTGCAGCAGTCAAGCCTATGCACGCAGACAACAGATTCAGCAATCAAATGGACAATTTCCATTTGCCACTTTCTCAAACCTGAAGCCAACACTCCTTCAGTGGAATTGTAATGGCTACTATCACCATTTGACTGAACTCCGTCATTTAATGGCTACTTACTCAGTAATTGGCATAGTGCTTCAGGAAACATGGTTTATGGCAACACACATCCCTGCCCTGAAAAACTACCATCCCTACTGTACCAATTGCGTTAATTTCGAGAGAGTGCACAGTGTGGTCTGTACCTTTACACACTCTTGTATTTTCAGTGAGCAGGTGCCTCTCATCATTGCACTAGAAGCTGTGGTCGTTAGTGTCTACCTGTCAGTTCGGATGACATGTATATCTACCACCAGATAGACCTTTCCATTATCACGAGCTGTCAGAGTTAGTGGCACAGTGCACTGCCCCTTCCCCTAATTGGGGGCTTTAATGCCCATAATCATCTATGGGACAGTGGCACTATGTCTCACAGAGGCCAAGTACTAGGACATTTCCCTTCAGAATTGAACGTCTGCCTACTAAACACTGGAGCTGCAACCCACTTCAGTGTGGCCCGTGGAAAGTTTTCAGCTATTGATCTCACTGTTTGCAGCCGGAGTATCTTACCCTGACTCAGTGGCACGCCCATTGGGATCTTTGTGACAGCGACCATTTTCGTATCGTTCTCTCCCTCTCCATTCACAGACATCTAGAACATGCTCCATGTTAGTTACTTCGAAAAGCTAATTGGCAGGTTTTCTCCTCTGCAGCCACTTTTTCAGCTACTCGTGTGGCGGGTATCGACAAATTGGTACAAGACACTATTGATACTGTTACTCATATTGCAGCAGCAACAATACCCTACTCCTCCTCCTCATCCAGATGACCACCGGTACCACGGTGGTCTGAAGATATAGCCACAGCTGTCAGGGAATGTCGCAGGGTGCTTCAATGACACAAGTGCCATCCCTCTGTGGATAATTTAATAGCAAGCAAGAGACTGCTCGAAAGTGTGGTTTTTAATAAAGAAAGGGAAGCAGGAGTGTTGGGTGCAGTAAGTCTCAATTATGCGATCCCACACCCCATCGTCCCAAACATGGACTAAACTCCGCCACATTAGCAGCCATCCACCACCAATTACAGTTCCTGGCATCCTTAATAGTAACATCTGCACTGATCCTGTGGTACTTGCCGAATATTTTGCAGCTCACTTCGGTGAGGTGTCCGCTTGCAGTAATTACCATCCTCATTTCCTGGCCATGAAATACCTTATTGAGTGTTGCCCACTATCTTTCCACGTGCACAGCTCTATATCATACAATGTCCCTTTTAGTAAATGGGAGCTTCACAGCACTTTGACACTGTGTCACGATATGGCCTCTGGACCCGACAAAATCCGTGACCAAATGCTCGAAACATCTTCGTGCTGACAGCATGAAACATATCCTCTGGCTTTTTAGTCGCTTTTGGCAGGAGCGAGTAGTTGCGTCTCAGTGGCAGGAAGGTATTGTTATTCCTATCCTGAAACTGGGAAAAGACCCACATATTTTAACTACCAGCCAATCTCTCTAATGAATGGGCTGTGTAAGCTATTGGAACAAATGGTCAACCACTGTCGTTGTTGGTGCCTTGAAGCTGAAGCTGGAGGGCATATTTCATGCTTCCAAAGCAGGTTTTGGGCATCCGGTCCACCACAGATCACCTTATTCATTTGTAATCCGCAATGCTTTTGAGCATTGCCAACATCTGATTGCTGCGTTCTTTGACATACAGAGGCATACAATACCACCTGGTGACACCACATCCTCTCTACACTGCATGATTGGGGTTTCCGGGGAAGTTTACCCAGAATTCTCTATCTTTCTCACTTTTTTGGATCCGGGTAGATTCGACTCTTGGCAGCCACGATGTACAGGAAACTAGAGTCCCTCTGGGATCGGTTCTGAGTGTAACGCTATTTGCTATCACCGTCAATGGTATAGTAAATTCAGTGGGCCCCACAGTCTCTCCATCACCGTATTTGGATGATCTTTGCCTGTACTAAGCATCTGCATCACTTCACACCATTGGGCACCAGCTTCAGGGGCTGTCTGGAGAGTACATGACTGGGCACTGAACCATGGCTACCAGTTTTCCCCTGGAAAATCACAAGTTACACATTTTTATCGACTCTGAACTGTGCACTGACAGTCGGCAATTTATCTTGGTAACCAGTTACTTGAAATTCATTGAAACTTTACAATTCTTAGGTATTTTATGTGACCATAAGCTGACTTGGATGACGCAGCTGAATGCTCTCCGTTTTCTTAGTCACTCCTCATGGGACATGAACTGCATAGTTCCCAGATTTTACAAAGTGCTGATTTTATTCCACTTGGACTATTAATGTGTTGCCTATAGGTCAGTAGCACAGTCTGTACTGAGCCTACTGGACCCTGTTCACCACACTGGTGTACAGTTGGCGATGGGGGCCTCCCGCACAAGTCCTGTTGACAGCCTCCTGGTGGAAGCTGGTGTCCCACCACTGCAGGTTACACAACAGCAGCTTTTGGCAAGGTACACAGTCAGTCTGACAGAGGTTCTACCTACCCATGTCACTCCACTCTGTTCCACAACCAGCAGTTCAGACTCGTTGCGCATCGCCCAATATTAGGAAGCCCAGCTGGAATCTGACTCAGAACTTTACTGAAGGACTTCCAGCAACCTCCATTAACCTGTGTTCCTAGAGCTCCCTCTCGACATCCCTGTGGGCTATACCATGTCCTGTGATACAGGTGGACCTGTTTTGTGGCCCCAATTTCTTTCATTCCATATTATAATACAGTATGCATAACAATGACAGGATTGGTTATGCTTTTGCACATGCAAGGGGACACAAGAATCACTCTTCGCCGAGTGACTGCAATGTATACACTGCAGATTTAGTTGCAATCATTCAGGCTTTGCGGTATATCAAATCCCAGGCTACAACGAACTTTGTGATCAGTAACGATTCAATGAGTTGCTTAAAAAGCACAACCTTGTGCTGTCCCAAAAATCTTTTGGTCGCAAACATCCAGGATGTGCTAGCTGACATCTACATTCATGGAAAAATGGAGACCTTCACCTGGACACCAAGCCACATAGACATCCCAGGAAATGAACTCGCTGATAGTCTAGTTAAATACGCAGCTACAGGAGATGAACTTGACATGAGGATACTGGGCTCAGATTTAAGATTACAACTCCCCCACAGGATTTTGAGGCTCTTGGAATTGGAATGGCAGGCTACTATGATCCAAAACAAGTTGAGAGCGATTAAAGGGTCCATTAAAGTGTGGCGTACATCTTTCCAGGCATCTCAGGAAGATGCTATTGTGTTGTGCCGACTGTGCATTGGCCACACGAGACTCGCCCACAAGTTCCTTCTGCATCAGGAAGATACTCCTCACTGTAGCTGCAGCACATATTCTTGTTAAGTGTGCCTTGCTGGCCGTTCTGTGGTACACTCTCAGCTTACCTGCCTCAGATGCTTGCAGATTATGTGTTGCATATCCTGAGAGAGTGTGGATTTTACTCTAACCTATGCTACTCTTCCATTTCCAGTGTTAAAAGTGGTTTGGGGGGGAGGGGCGGAGGACCCTGCCTTTAGCCCCCCTTGTGCAAGATTCTGCATAGGTTCTCCCTCTTATCTGTTGTGGTACAACTACTGTCATGCCCTTCTAAACTCTTTGACTTGCTTATATAATTTGAACAACCAAGTTCCCATTGTTTTTGCTTTTCATCTTATGACGTGTTTCGCTCATGATAAAGAGAGACTTATGAACTGGTAATTTAATCTCTTAAACACATCATCATAATATGCCAGCTGTGAAGAACCACAAAAACCATGAATTTGCTGTTTATTGTGTTCGGGATAAAGCATGATGTTACTGCCAGTCAAAATATCGTTTATGGAATGCAACAGTATTATAAAAAGGAAAGTTGCGACTCACCACCCCCACTGCGCCAAAATCACCCCCTGTTAACTTTGCAGAATTTCTTAACCTCAAGCCTTGCCTCACCATCATTCCCCAAATCCCTCAACATGCAAACTAACATCCACAGAAAGAACCGCAGACCACCATCTACAAACTGATCCCGATCTTACTATCCTAACTGCAGACAAAGGCTTCGCCACTGTTATTTTGAACCACAAGGATAACCTGGAAGGAGGACTTCGCCAGCTGTCAGATGCATCCATGTACAAACCTTGTCACAATGACCCCATACCAGAAATCTAGCAGAATCTCCAGTCACTCCTCAAATCCTTAGGCGCATCTCAGAACCTCTCACCAGAGTCCATCTCTCTGCTCACACCTACCACTCCCTGCACTCCTACCTTCTACATGCTTCCTAAAGACCATAAACCCAACCACTCAGGACACCCCGTTGTGCCCACTTACTTTGTCCCCACTGAGAGAATGTCTGCCCTCGTAGACCAACACTTTCAGCCTATTAGCCCAGAACCTACCCGCCTATATGAAAGATATGAGGGTATTACCAAAAGTAAGGTCTCCTATTTTTTTTTTATAAGTACATAGACCTGTTTATTTCTACAATGGTTTACATCAGTTTACAGCTTGAACATTTAGCTATCTTTCGACATAATTGCCATTTCTGTTGATGCATTTTTGTAGACGCTCTGGCAGTTTTTGTACGCCCATGTTGTACCAGCTCGTCGCTATGCTGTTCAGAAAGTTATTAACCTCTTCTTTCACCTCGTCGTCGGAGCTGAATTGCTTTCAGCCAAATATTCTTTTAACCTAGGGACAGGTGATAGTCACTGGTTGCCAAGTCAGGACTGTAGGGTGGGTGGATGATTATGTTCCACTGAAACTGTTGCAGGAGAGCAACGGTTTGCCGAGAGATGTGTGGGCGAGCGTTGTCACGGAGAATGTGTACGCCCTTGCTTGAATGTTCCTCTTCTCCTGTTCTGAATTGGCCGTTTGAGTTTTTTCAGAGTCCCCCAGTACCTGTCAGCGTTAATTGTGGTCCCAGTGGGCATAAAGTCGACCAACAATACCCCTTTCCGATCCAAAAAACCGTTGTCATGACTTTACCGGCAGACTGTGTTTGTTTGAATTTCCGCGGCTTTGGCGAAGAAGGATATCACCACTGGCGTGATTGTTGCTTGCTCTCAGCTGTAAAGTGGTATGCCCAGGTTTCGTCACCCGTGACAATTGAGTCCAGAAAGTTGTCCTGTTCGGCTGTTAGGCAGTGAAGAAATGTACGGGAAGCATCAACTCGTTGCTGCATGTGGTCCTCAGTCAGCACGCGTGGCACCCATCTTGCACACACCTTCCGGTAGTTTAATGTTTCCATTAAAATTCTGTGAGCGGTGCTTCGGGTAACCTCAGGAACCAACATGCAGAGGTCATCCAGGGTGATCTGCCGATCTTCACACATGCTTTGCTCAACCTTCAACACTTGTCTCCTCAGAAATTGGTGGTCTCCCGCTCCTTTGTTCGTCGTAAATTTCAGTCTGACCAGCTGCAAACACTCTACACCACTTATGAACATTTTTGACATCCATGCACAGCTCACCATACACTACGTCAGTTGGCGATGGATTTCAATTGGCGCACTGCCCTTTGCGTTCAAAAACTGAATAAATGCACACAATTTGCACTTGGTGGTAAGAATCCAATGGGAGCTCCATTCTCAACAGCTACCAAGCCAAGACTGAGCATCTAAGCACGGCGTGCGCATGTTTACACACAGCGCATGAAGCACTCTTCATAACAGTGTGACCGACAGCCACACAGAGTTCTGTACTTATAAAAAAAATAGGAAACCTTACATTTGGGATTACCCTCATACCAACCATTTCCTCCACTGACTCTCCACAGTTCCTGTCCCTTTACCACTTGGTGCCCTGCTCATCATTATTGATGCAGCCTCCCTGTACACTTAACATCCGTAGTGCCCATGACCTTACCACTATTGAATGTTACCTTTTCCAATGCCTGACAGATTCTAAACCAACAACCTCCTTCCTAGTTGCTATGACCAACTATATCCTTTCCCACAATTACCTTGCCTTTCAAGACATTAGCTAAAAACAAATCTGGGGTATGGCTATGGGCGCCTGCATGGTACCATCCTATGCCAACCTTTTCATGGGCCATCTAGAGCAATCCTTCATAAACACCCAGAATCCTAAACCCCTCATCTGGTTCATACTCATTGAAGACATCTTAGCGATCCTGTGCAAGGGTGAGGACACCCTATCCACATTCCTACAGAACCTCAACAACTTCTCCCCCATTTGCTTCACCTGGTCCTACTCGACCTAACAAGCCACCTTCCTAGATGCTGACCTCCACCTCAAAGATGGTTACATCAGTAAGTCTGTTCATATGAGACCTGTTAACCACCAGCAATACCTCCAGTTTGACAGCTGCCACACGTTCCATAGCAAGAAGTCCCAGACACCCTAGCCACTCATGGGCGTCGCATCTGCTGTGACGAGCGGTCCCTCTCGAAATATACCGAGGTTCTCACTGAAGCCTTCACAGACCGTAATCATCCTCGCAGCCTTGTACAAAAACAAATCTCTCATGCCTTATCTTTCCAGTCTCCCGCCACCTCCCAAAGTCCCACTGCCTGGCCACAGAGGAGTATTCCCCTCTAACTTAGTACCACCCAGGACTGGAGAAACTGAATTACATTCTCCGCTAGTGTTTTGACTAACTCTTGTCATGCCCTGAAATGAGAAGTGTCCTGCCCAATATTCTTCTCACCCCTCCCACAGTGGTACTCCGCCATCCACCAAACCTGCACAATATACTCGTCCATCCCTACACAAACCCTGATCCCAACCCCTTGCCTCATGGTTCATACCCCTGTAATAGACCTAGATGCAAGACCTGTCCCATAAATGCTCCCACCACCACCACCACCACCACCACCTCCTCCAGTCCGGTCACAAACATCACCTATCGCATCAAAGGCAGGACTACCTGTGTAACCAGTCATGTGATGTACAAGATAAGGTGCAACCACTGTGTAGCATTCTATATCGACATGACCACTAACAACTGTGTGTCTGGTCTGTCCGCATGAATGGCCACCGACAAACTGTGGCCAAGAAGCAAGTGGACAACCCTGTTGCTGAGCACACTGCCAAACATGACCTCCTTCATTTCAGTGACTGCTTCACAGCTTGTGCCATATATATCCTTACCACCAACCTCAGCTTTTGTGAGTTGCGCAGGTCGGAACTTTCCCTGCAATACATCCTACGTTCCCGTGACCCTGCCGGCCTCAACCTTCATTAGTCATTGTCCTCACACATCCAGCCCCTTCCCTGTTCCCATCCCACCACCATACAGCCCTCATTCTACCATCACACCCAGTCTTTTTACTTCTCTCCTTTCCTGCTACCTGCCCCCTCCCCACCTCTCTCCTGCCCTCTGTCTAACCTCCTGACTGCACATAGCTGCCCTGCCCTTCTCCACCTCGTCGCTGTGTGTGCGTGTCAGCAACACTACACAGTCTGCCACCCCCACTGTACTATCCCACCCCCTCTCTGCCCCAGCTTCCTCCTTACCCCACCCAGTCACCACTCCCATTATGCACTGATGCTGCTGATCGCAGTGTGGCTTCACTTGTCTGAGGTTGCAGTCATACGTGTGTGTGTGTCGCACTTGAGCACACGCCTGCCTCTGTGTGTGTGTGTGTGTGTGTGTGTGTGTGTGTGTGTGTGTTTGTTTTTGACAAATGTCTTACTGGCCAAAAGCTTTATTTGTGACAGTCTTTTTTGTGCCTTTCTGTGACTCAGCATCTCCACTATATAGTGAGTAGCAACTTTCCTTTTCATGATATTGTTATATTCCATCCTGAATTATCCATTGTTTGGTTTTTGGAAAACAAATGCACACAAAGAGCATTCCATGCAGCAGTTAGGTTGGCTGAAAACACCACATCCCAGTCAATGGTAAGCTGCCACAGGTGCAGAGGAACAGCTTGCATTTTAGACTGCTGGGCCCAGAAGCACCAGTGGGTCAAAATAGGTGTTACTGTGGACAGGGCATGGCACTTCCTACCATTTGAACACAGATGACTCTTCCGCTACATTACACTAAAATGTGTCAATAACCAGGGTGTCATAATATTCCTAAAGTGTTGTAACTCCTTCACCATTGAGATAGCAAGGCAATGAGGCTTTCTGCCCCACACTGGAATTTGTTCCATGCCCTTGCAGCTATTGTAACACTTATTTTGTCTATGGAACCTGTGCCCCCCTCCCACCCAGGAGCAAGTAGTTGGACAATGTGGGCCTGAAGTTCCTGAGCTTAGACTTCTGTAGCTGACCCACCTAAGAAGTTGTCCACATAGAAACTCGACAAGGAAGCTTGTGATACCATTGTAAATCTATCTTATTTCTCTAAAGTCATCTGTTGAACACATCTAGTACAAGAAATGCAACAGGAGCTGTTCCATAAGTGTTTCTTATCAGAGATTTCTGTTAAAGTTCCTATCCTCAGAATGATATATTTCTAATATGTCAGCTGGCAGTCACATTAAAAGAGGAAAATTTCATAATAATGGAAAGCAAGTCTTGTTGGCTGGTGGGACCAACCATTCAGATATCATTGAGAGCTACTCCATTTGAAGTGCAAAAGAGTCATCTAATACCACTCTCACCTTAGTAGTACTGGATTCCTTGAAAATGGCATATTTTGAAAAGTAAAACTGGAGACCAACAATATCCTGAAAATTTGAGACCTCCATCCATGTATTTTAGTTTAATATAGTCATGCATTAATGGTGCATATTCCATTTTCAGATTTGCTTGCTTTTCAAATATCCTCTCAAGATGCTCCAGTCTTTGAAAGTCTTATTGTTGCAGTTCACTTAAGAACTTAGTAGGGCTTCATTGGGAGCTGAACCCCAAATCTCCCACTTCCATTTTATCTGTGTGGTTCCCATAGTTTATCCTGCTTGGTAGACAGATCGTGTAGCTCCAAAACTCTTGCAGTTGGGTGTCCAGTTGTCTAACAAATCGCCTAGTGACTAGAACGAGGCACCTATCCTAAGAGAGAAAATCCAACCCAATTTCGTGTCAATTGTTCTTTGGTGGTTTGGATTCTCAAAAAAACTGGCTCTACTCTGGCAAGTTTGTTGAACTCTGGAGCAGCAAGTGGTAGATCAGATGGGACACTCCATCATCTTGTTTCTTTATAGCTCATTGTAAGTCACTGGTGTCCGCCTGCTTAGCTGGGTGGTAACATGCTTGCCTCTTGTGCAAGCGGTTCCGGGTTTGATTTCCAGCTGTGTTGGAGATTTTCTCCACTCGTGGACTGGGTGTTGTGTTGTCTTCATCATTATTTCATCCTCGTCATTGGCACGCAGGTCGCCCAGTGTGGTGTCGAATTATTACAGGTACATGGCACTGGGGCAGTAAAGGTATTGTTTAAGCTATTCACAGGAAATGACAGTTTACTGAATGTTTCTGTGCTCTGCCCTTAGACATGAAAGACAGTAGGCTTACACTGTCTAGCAGCTCCCTATATTACTGCTGTATACCCATGCTGTCTTTATGTTGACAACAGTGGCCGCCAATATAATGCTTTGCAGGTGCAGAGGGTCCCTGGCCATACAGACAAGGATGCAGGCATCTGTAGGGAGCTCTTTTCTAGACAAGAGTTCATTTGAAAACATATTACTTTATTCTCCAAATTGTAATACAGGGTGATTCAAAAAGAATACCACAACTTTAAAAATGTGTATTTAATGAAAGAAACAGAATATAACCTTCTGTTATACATCATTACAAAGAGTATTTAAAAAGGTTTTTTTTCACTCAAAAACAAGTTCAGAGATGTTCAATATGGCCCCCTCCAGACACACGAGCAATATCAACCCGATACTCCAACTCGTTCCACACTCTCTGTAGCATATCAGGCGTAACAGTTTGGATAGCTGCTGTTATTTCTCGTTTCAAATCATCAATGGTGGCTGGGAGAGGTGGCCGAAACACCATATCCTTAACATACCCCCATAAGAAAAAATCACAGGGGGTAAGATCAGGGCTTCTTGGAGGCCAGTGATGAAGTGCTCTGTCACGGGCTGCCTGGCGGCCGATCCATCGCCTCGGGTAGTTGACGTTCAGGTAGTTACGGACAGATAAGTGCCAATGTGGTGGCACTCCATCCTGCTGAAATATGAATTGTTGTGCTTCTTGTTCGAGCTGAGGGAACAGCCAATTCTCTAACATCTCCAGATACTGTAGTCCAGTTACAGTAGCACCTTCGAAGAAAAAGGGACCAAAAACTTTATTGGCTGAAATGGCACAGAAAACGTTCACCTTAGGCGAGTCACGTTCATACTGAGTTGTTTCCCGCGGATTCTCAGTGCCCCATATACAGACATTGTGACGGTTGACTTTCCCGTTAGTGTGGAAAGTTGCTTCATCACTAAACACAATCTTTGAAACGAAAGATTCATCTGTTTCCATTTGAGCAAGGATAAAATCACAGAAATTGATTCTTTTAATCTTATCAGCTGCAGACAGTGCTTGAACCAATTTCAGACAATAAGGTTTCATAACTAACCTTTTTCGTAGGACTCTCCATACAGTTGATTGTGGAATTTGCAGCTCTCTGCTAGCTCTGCGAGTTGATTTTCCTGGGCTGCGAACAAATGC
The DNA here is from genome assembly GCF_023898315.1 of Schistocerca nitens. Classification (NCBI taxonomy): domain Eukaryota; kingdom Metazoa; phylum Arthropoda; class Insecta; order Orthoptera; family Acrididae; genus Schistocerca; species Schistocerca nitens. Next base: position 57,575,190 of record NC_064615.1, read on the forward strand.
TTGCTGGATGCGTGCTACATTTTCATCACTTGTTCTCGGCCGTCAAGAACTTTTCCCTTTGCACAAACACCCATTCTCTGTAAACTGTTTATACCAACATTTAATACACCACCTATCAGGAGGTTTAACACCATACTTCGTTCGAAATGCACGCTGAACAACTGTCGTCGATTCACTTCTGCCGTACTCAGTAACACAAAAAGCTTTCTGTTGAGCGGTCGCCATCTTAGCATCAACTGACGCTTAGTCAACAGCGCCTCAAGCAAACAAATGTACAACTAAATGAAACTTTATAGCTCCCTTAATTCGCCGACAGATAGTGCTTAGCTCTGCCTTTTGTCGTTGCAGAGTTTTAAATTCTAAAAGTTGTGGTATTCTTTTTGAATCACCCTGTACATTGGGGCATGCTGGTGAGGCCATTAGCGAGTCAAGGTGGTCATAAAAAGATAATGTTTCGGTGTCAGATCAAGGGACAAAAAAATAAGGAGGGAGAGGTTCATGTCATAGCCAGCTGAAACTCAAAGGAACATCCAGTCTCAGACCAGTGCTCCATCAACAGCACAGCCAACAAGTGATTTCCTCCCTCATTCCGTATTGGCTGTTCAAAATTGTGCGCGACAACTTGGTCAACATGATTTTTGTGAACAAACAACCTCTGCTGAAGCTGCTCTCCTCCTCCATGGCATGTAGGCCACAATGTATTGAACTCGAACATTACAGATGAAAGTGAGAAAAAAATCAGAAATAACAATAAAAATTTGTGATACCCCAGACTGGCTGGGCGCCCTGCAGATTCCATCCCTCTTCTGTAGGCATACAGGTAGTGGGGGATGACTATCAAGGGAAAACATTGATTTTTTTGACTGAATTTAACAGTGGTTGGCGGTAGCTCCGTTGGTGGCTGGCCTTCGACAGCAGTTGGAATAGCAAGAGCAACAGGTACAGTTAGTCTGCTACAACCTTTTCGTGAAAAGCATGACAGAAAGCCTTAGGGAATAATGTTACAAATCCATTTGGCTTTTGGTCTCTTATGATGAAATTTACAAGTCATGGTTTGTTTAAATTATATCAGTTAATTTTCCTCAAAAATTCTAATGAGGAGAGTTCCCCAGCGGCGTCATCAACTTTTTGAAATTATAAATGTGCTATTGTAGGTTAAGATCCCAGGTATCGCACACTGCAGCCATTCTACCTGGTGGGCTCCAATTTCTGAGTGACTGATGACAAAAAAATGGAATTGTGTGTGACACCAATAGTGTTAAAAAAATTTCATTATAATATATCATTGTGTGTTGCAATGGATAGGATAACAACTTCACGTGCTGGAGGTTGTGGATTTGAATTTGCCAGGTGCACTATGTCTTTTCTTTCTGTTTCTTTTTTTTGTTAACTCTTCCATCATTATTTTTATTGAGTTAATTTTTTTTAAATGTAATTTTCTATTTGTCTCCCTTTGTCACATCGTTTTAATCCCGATATGAACTTTTTCATTTTTTTGTGTATACCATTCTTTTTCTGTTCAGAATTTTTGTGAATATGAATTTAATTGTATTTATCTATTATAATATTCAATTATTTGAAAAAATCTACTCTATCAGTTAAAAAAGCGAAAGATGAAATAATCTATTTATACTTTTGCTGTAGTGTGAAAAATGTATTTTTGTTACCAAATGTGATTGTTTTTGTACGGTAAATGTCATACAGACATTTAAAACATAAGCTAAATATCTATTGCACTATGGACAAAATAATGCAGATGAAAATTTAAATGAATGATGGGTTTATAAGTAAAATTAAATTTAAGCAAGATGAGAAATAGATATAATGAATGCAAAGTAAATTAATACATAAAGGTAATTAAAAACTCATGAACAAAGATTGCAAGTGGAGAAGGAATGATAGGAAGAAAAGTGAGAGTGAATGAAGAAGTTGGTATTGTGATTAAAATTATATGGCCAAGGAATGGAATTAAAAAATTGCATTTAAATCAGTTAATTGAATACAAATCATGATCAGTCATTTCGATAAAGATTTCAAAATAAAGAGACTTACTGCATGTGACAGGATTCGAAACCACAACTTCCTGCATGTAAAGCTGTTATCCTATCCATTATACCACACACCCAGACTCTATAACACAACTTTTTTAACGCTATTGAGTGTGACATAAAATTCTGAAATTTTACTTGGAAATGAGGGCCCACTGGGGTGAATGGCTGCTGTGTGTGATACCTAGGATCTTAATCTACAGATAGTTCCAAAACGTTGATTGCAGTGCTGGGGACCTTTCCTTGTAAGCATAGAATGCCATACAATGCAGAATCGAAGTATAAGCATAAAACTGCACTAATAGTGCCAATCAGTTCCCTACATCAAGATGAGAAGGATACCAGGCATGAAAGAATGATGGAAGAAGAGAGAAGAATTTGGATGTTCAGAATGGACTACAATATTGGAAAAGAATAGAGCAAGTTCAGAAAAGGGATGGTTAAAAGTGGAATAATATTATGGACTATGTCTGAATAGTAAATAAGAGCCCAAGGGGTAGAAGACTGTAAGAAGGGAATCACTTTGATGAGCGATTGTGCAAAGGTCTTTGAAAAAGTTTTGTATTGACAAATTTGGACAAAAATGGAAAGTAGATTGACAGAACAAAATGGATTCAGAAAAGGAAGGTCTGTAACCTAATTTTTGCTATAAGCCAGCTACAGGGACACCACTGTGAAAATGGAATAGATTTACAGATGGCCTTAAGAGATGTTGAAATACATACATTCAGGTGATGACAAAAGTCATAGGATAGTGAGATGTACACGGATGGCAGTAGCATCGTATACACAAGGTATTAAAGGGCATTGCATTGGAGAAGCTATCAATTGCTCTCAGATTGCGTGAAAAGGTATATGAGATGACTGTAGCTGCACAACAGGGAGCTCTGTTTGGGACATTCCATTTTGAAAATCGTTAGGGAATTAAATATTCCGAGGTGCAGTGTCAAGAGTGTGCCAAGAATACCAAATTTCATGCATTACCTCTCACCGGAGGCAGATGGCTGTCACTTAACAACCGAGAGCAGCGGTGTTTGCTTAGAGTTGTCAGTGCTAACAGACAAGCAACAATGCATGAAATAACCCCACGAATCAATATGAGACATAAGACAAATGTATCTGTTAGGACAGTGCAGCGAAATTTGGCATTGATAGGCTACGACAGTAGATGACCGATGCAAGTGTCTCTGGTAACAGCATGATGTCAGCCTGCACTCTCTCTCCTGGGCTCGTGACCATATTGGTTGAACCCTAGACGACTGGAAAACCGTTGCCTGGTCAGATGGGTCCCAGTTTCAGTTGTTAAGAGCTGACGGCAGAGTTCTAGTGTGGTGTAAACCCCCATGAAACTGTGGACCCAAGTTGCCAATAAGGCAATGTGCCGTGCCAGCTGGTGGTGGCTTCGTAATGGTGTGGGCTGTGTTTTATGGAATGGACTTTGTCCTCTGGCTCAACTGAACTGAGCATTGACTGGAAAGGGTTATATTTGGCTGCTTGGAGACCATTTGCAGCCATTCATGAACTTCGAGTTTCCATGACAATGCACCGTGACACCAGGCCACAGTTGTTCACGACTAGTTTGAAGAATATTGTGGACAATTCATGTGAATGATTCGGCCACCCATATCGCGCAACATGAATCGAGAGGTCAGTTCATGCACAAAATCCTGTAGCTGTAACACTTTCGCTGTTATTGAAGGCTATAGAGGCACAATGGCTCATTATTTGTACAGGGGAATTACATTGACTTGTTGAATTCTTACCATGTCGAGCTGCTTCACTACACCACAGTCTATATGGAAGAAAATGTATAAAAGAAGTGTGACAGTGGAAGGGGAGACATTGAATTTTCTGGAATTGAAGAATGGCTTGAGGCGGGGAAGTGCGCTTTCCGTATTATGATGGCTGAGATAATAACCAGAGTGACACAAGTAATTTGTGGAGGAAAGATGAAAGCAATGGCATTTGCAGATGATTTGGGGAAACAAGGAGTAGGAAGTGCAAGAGCATTTAGACGTATGGTAATGAATAGTACAGGGATATGGGATGAAATGTAGCATAAGGTAGTGTGAAATAATGATCAGAACCAAGGAGGAATAGTCACAACTGGAATAAAAATTAATGAAGAGTGACTGAGGAAGTTAGAGTGTTTAAGGTATGTGGGAAGCTTAATACCGGATAAATAACAGAGAAATAAATGAACAGGGGAGTTGAGTAGAATGATTGTTGAACAATGTTAGAAGCATGGTACAGAGCAAGGATACCCCTCAAAACTGCAAAAGGGTTAAATATTGGGTGTATGATGATCCAGTTCTGAAGAAATTCTGGAGAAATAGTGACAGAAGTGGACAGGTTAGTAAATGAGATGATTATGGAAGTAGTGGAGAAGGAACCTTTACAGGACAGAAAAGAAAAATCAAAGCTTGGATTGTAGGGACATTTTGAATGAATGGTGGAGGACACCCATATAGATACATGAGAGGAGGGGAATGGGAGAAAGACAGATCAAGGTGGAGATGAAAAGATGGTGGGAAGACAGAAGATATGGAGAGTTCTTTGTTCTAAACAGACCTGGCAGGGGTATTGTGCATGATAATGGTGTACTGCATACATCATAAAAATTCTCAAACATGGTACAATTCCCAAACATAAAAAGGTAAATGAAATTACTCTATAAAAATGTAGGAAGAAAATGACAATCAACTGTCTCATAACCTTAACATAAGAGAGAGAATTCAGACAATTGTGATCAATTTGTAAAACTGCATTACAATGAAACCCAATACTGTGAATGAAACTCATTTTAGCACAATTTTTATGTGAAAATTTTATGCGAGTGATTTTAGAATGTAAAAATTCAATGTCAAACAGTAAATAGCAATTAAGCCACTAAGTTGCAGGTAAAAAACCTAATTGAGTGGCAAAATCCTACAGCAGTGATTCAAATATTTTGTCAAGTTATTTACTCTTGAATTAAGAGGTGAAATCTTAACAGCATTTCAGGCCTCTGATTTATAGAAGTAAATTGCCTGAATAAGATACATATTGAGTATCATTAACAAGATTATTATAGACTTAGTGATATTACAAGTCTGGGCATAAATAAACACAGGCAACAAGATTCACCTGGGAACAAATCAAAATTAAACTTTTACAAAGCTAAACTGAAATACATTGAGGTACTAGACGTTTAACAATAAATATGAAGCATAAAAATGGAATGCATTACAGATTAGGAATTAAAATTGCTTCGGAGTGCGTGCGTGCGCGTGTGAAAATTATTTGTAAATGTACCTATACAAATGTTGTCACTTCTCGAAGTATGACAGTTATTTGAAACTTCAACTAGTGAGAAATCATTTCATGAAAATAAGTGAAGCTGATCTGATTTTAATTAAGCAAAATTCGTTGTGAGTGGCACATAGCATATGTTGTTTTTTTATTTTGTTTTTGTGTGTGTAAATACAAAAGTTACATGTACTGACAGGATGACTATTACACAGCTGTAGCTGTTAGTGACCTTCATCTGGTTATTAGCTGCATTGTACATGCATTAGAATTGTCATTCATTATTGAAAACTTATTGGCTAAAATCTGTGCATTTATTCATGTTATGATTTCGTTGGAATAACGTTGCAGAGTCCAAAGGAATGAATTCTCACCCGACTGCTATAACATAGAAAGGTTAATACAAAAATAATACATAGAGCAAATGTAAAATCAAACAGGTGTGTTACTAAAGAAACATTTAGCATCACAGATTTCACATTAACACAAAGCCTATTCATGGAAGTAGCAGAGGGATGAACTTCGGAAAGAATCTCCTGCAGAGAAGTACAAAAATGTTTTCAGTAACCCGGTTTATATATAATCAACCCAATCAAGGGGATAAGAATCTATGAAATCATTATTGTGTATCTTTAGATTCAGGTAAATGCTTTAGCTAAAATAATATTTTTGATTTTAGTATGGATTTTTCATTTTAATGTTTTCACACACTGATTCTTATGTTTACATTGTGTAGGTTCACAAAGAACAACACAATGAAAAGCTGGTAGATCATGGCATTGTGATGAAATATAGCACACTGGCAATTACAGTATGATATGTCCAGTGTTGTTTCTGTGAATCTTGAATTGTGGTCGCATCAGATAATTTCATTTTCTGTTGTTCCTCTCATGCGTGCAGAATTTAACAGGGTTGTGCATAAGTGAATGTAATGTTCCAGTGTATGATAAGTAATTGTTTGACAGAATTTGATGTTAAATTGATTTGCTGCTGGCAGATGGTGGCACAGCAGCTGTCTATGCAATTTATATTTCACTTAAGGGTGTACATGTGAGACAATCAAGTGATTGAATCTTGTGACTAGGCTATAAATTATTAATTTAAAATTTTTAATAAATTAATTATTTTTTGTGTATGTATGATTGTCTACTCTATGCTCATTGTCATTGAAATAGTTTCTTTATTTTGGGAACTGCTGCTCCTAAAAGTAATAATAATTTATGCATATCAAGAACTTCAACATGTAATGCTAATTTCACACATCATTTTCTGGTGTTGCTAAAAGACATGCTCCTTGGTTCAGACATACCATTTCATATACACCATTCCATGACACTGTTATTCTTATAAAGAGAAGTTTGTATACTGTATGTGAAGTAAATGTGGAGACAAAATAAAGCCTCTTCAGCAACCAAACTGTGACCTCGAGCAGAATCATGTGATAAAGGCCTTGCGGAATAAGAGCTACTAGATGAAGAGTATTTCAGAGCTAGAAGTTATGCATTGTAAATTAAGAGTTGTCACATCAGTTTGCCAAGACAGCACGTACTCTTCTTACAGAATGTGGGTCATCTTTGTGGTCTTTTTGTTCTACGGGATCATTCGATTATCCACTTCCGAAGTGATACAATACATACTTAAGCAGAATTTCGTTGATGTAGTAGGTGAGGAGGTTCCAAGCAAAAGCTAAACAGGTCCATAAAAATAAAAATTTGAGACAGCTGATCTGAAAGCTATAAGTCACTTCATTAGTCCATGGGCTTAAATAATGAAACAATTAAAATTAGATACAGTCTGCAAAAGTCAAGGATTTTGACTGAACAGTTGGTCTGGCGCACTCCGTGGCGACTAAGTAACAGTGGCAGGAGAGAGAAGCAAACAGGCTTTGAAGTTTGAAGTGTGCAGATGTGTTTTCAATGGCCACGATTGTAAAATTAATATTGTGGTGAATTGTTCATCAAAACATTCTGAAAGTGGCATGGCATTTATCTGCACACTATTAAGTCACTTCTGAAATTCTAATGTTGCAGATGCAAGAATTTCCAGACTTATGACGCTGTGAAGTTTTGCGAGCCATGGCTGCTGTGGGGACAATGGCTCTGGGAAGCACCATGTTACTTGTCATCTAAGTTGTTTGTCAGAGACTTTAAGAAGCTATGTGAGAATGACAACCACTTTTTCGGTGATGGAACCATGACCAGCCAAGACTTTCATTTTGTTTAGTAGTCTTATAGCTGTAACGAGTAACACTCATAACAGTGGAAGTGTTAAACTGCAAATAATTTGCATATTAAAGTTCATTGGTAACATTGGACTGACTTTAACATCCAGACAAGCCACACACCTCATTCCTATATTACATATTGCAAAAAACAACTTCTACCAAAATTGTGATCTCAAAACTTGTATTTGCATCATATGCAACTTCACAAATTCAAAATATGAAGTTCATTCACTGTTCATTTAAATTGTACTTAACCTAAGACCTGCGTACTGGTTGCCATTGTTTTTCCATATGCTGATATACATTTTGCTCAATGAAAGTTAGCAAACCAACTAATCATATTCAGTAATTACCTAAATAAAATTTTTGAAGCTGTCTGTCTGAATGTGGTATCAGAATCAATACTGCTGGTTTTCATCTTGAATTTACAGCACAAACCACATCCACAGAAATGACTATTAGTTCACAGTAAATTCCAGAAATGAAAAATTAAATCACCTCTTTTTAGGGCTTGGCAACACTTAGATCCTAATTATACTATTTATTTCAAAGGGTTCGACAAGATGAGGCACAGACATCTCTCTTTCCTGTGCCTCCAAAAAACAACTCTCGACTGGTGGATATAATCCCATCAAAGAAAAAGATTGATAGCAGTCAGTGTCAAATTCCAGGTAGTGCTTTGAAATAGTAGGTGAAATATCCAATCAAGCCCCTGTAGCCACTACTTGCTTTGGAAGCAGTAGCCAGTCACCTTTATTGTGCAACAACAATTGTTACAGCGCACACAGTTTAATTTAGAAAAGACTGTTATTAGTATTGTTAGTGGCCCATATTATAACAATGCAAATACTCCACTGAGTGACAGGGTGGAGCTTTCAAGTTTGCTGAAGATTATAGCAAATACAAAAGTTACACTCTGTTTCACAGCCAATGTCATGGATCACAAAAATGTAGATGACGTGTAGCATCAGATTTCACAATGAAGAGAGTTGCTGCGTGCTAAATTACATACAGTACAATCTGACATAAATTAAAAGGACTTCGCCAAAACACAGTGGACATTCAACAGTATTTAACAAATCAGAGGAACAACATTTCGTCTTATCACGTGCTACGGCTAAGGGAGTGTGCTTACCCAGTTAATGAATGAAAGTGATGGAATATCTGAGAGGAAAAGATGCTGCTGTGAAACAGTTAAGAACAGTTTGTCAGGTTATGAATGGAGTAGATCATTTCTAAAAAGACATAGTGAATTTACTGCTAGAATCAGTAAAAACATTTAAAAAGTAAAATGAAAATTACATGAACATATATTTGGCACACATAGAAACTACCCTGAAAAACATTATTCCTGGCAACATACGGAAATTTGACAAAACTAATTTGACTGATGACCTAGGTGTTATGTAGAAGGGGCATAAAATATGTTGAAACGGTTTGCAACCATAGCAAATCTCCTAGCTCTGTAATGTTTAGTGGCAGTGCAATAGAAAAAAATGCTGCCTCCTTATTACACCTATAAAAGCTGAACACTTGTGGAATACCTTAATGGAAAATGGGCCTTGGAGAGTGCGGCGTAATTGCACAAAATCAGGATGGATCCATACAGTAGTGTTCAAAGACTGGTTTGATTCTGTTGTTGCCTCGCTTATGGCATTTACTAGGATCAGAAGTATTAATTGGAGATAAATTTTCAACTTATGTAAGCCCATCACTTATAAGTTGTGTCAAAAACATGGCATTAAATGTGTCTTCCACCTAATTCTACTCATTTGCACAGCCATCTGGTGTAGCATTCTTTTCTCCCATAAAGTGAGCATGGAGAGAGATTCTCAGTCGTGGAATGACTCCCACACTGTGATTCCTACCCAGTTCTTCCAAAAGTCATGTTTACTGCTACAATATTAGTGACTACGGGTAGAAATTCAGCTGAGGCACAAAAGGATGCTGAAATTTTATTTGAAGTAGCTAAAAAGTGGTTCCAAGCAAACAAAATGAAAACACAATGATAAAACCCAGAAAATATTATGCAGCCTTGGTGACTGTGGACACACAAAATGTTGATAGTGCCAAACTACTGACAATAAGCTGATGTGGACCAAACACAGTGGTGTGTTCTAAGCTCTCAAGAGTAATTTATCTCCTCAGGAAACTTACATGTGTGATAACAGATCAGTATTTGATGACAATATATCATGCACTGTTCCACAACCACATTACCTATGGATTGCTGGTTTGGGGACACACTACTGGAAGTAAAAACATATTGCTCCTGCAAAAGAACTCTGTAAGAATAATATCCTCCAGCAAGAAATTTGACCCCTGTAGACCCATTTTCAAGCAGTTAGGAATAATGACAATATTTAGCCACTCTGTTTTCAACTCTAGGCTATAGAAAAGAAAATTAAGTATCCTTCTGCAAGGGACAAGATATTCACAACTAAGGCACCAAATAAAGCTGACAGTGATATTCCAAGCTGTCACCTAAGTAAGACACTGGACAGCTTTTCCACAGCAGACTTGAAGATGTTCAGCTACCTACCACTGGATGTTCAAATATTGCCACTGAGCATGTTCAGAGCTGTGGCGCACGTGCTCAAGCAACAGTCACTATATTGTGTAAATGAATTTTTGTCTGCAAGTGGACTTGTAGACTGGTAAGCATGATACAATGATACGTGAACTTCAAACTGGAAACATTTAAGGGATGTAAAGTGTTTTTTATAACTATTTTGGGATGTTGGATGACAAACATAAAAGTGTTATATGAGAATGCAGGCTGTCTTGGCGAATCTATGATAAAATCTTTTCAGCGAGTATCTTACTTGGATGACAAACATAAAAGTGTTATATGAGGATGCAGGCTGTCTTGGCGAATCTATGATAAAATCTTTTCAGCGATTTTCTTACTTGCCATCTTCAGGCAAAGTGTCGGGCTCTCTCTCTGTGCTCTGGTAAGCAGGATGTTTCTTCTTCTTCTTCTTCTTCTTCTGCTTGACTCTTTGCATAGCATCGACAATACATTGCCAGTCATATTTGGTAAAGATAGGGAAGCTGTTTATAAGATACAAATCATTCCTATGAATGATGGCGGTCAGGTTTACAATGGTGCAACTGAAGTCGCAAGGTTTGTGGGGAAGGGGGAGTTTAGGAATATTAGGATCGGTGAAAGGGTAGGGGGTTTTGTGGTGTGCGTATGTCTTGTCCCGCAATGATTTCGCAACCATCTTCTGTGCCCTGTTCTTGGCTAGGTGCAGCAATTTGGACTACTTTTCCCGGCAACAGCTGTTCCACCTCGTCCTCAGTAGGGTGGGCAGGCAGTTCAATGTCTGTGGCCACGGAATCCTGTTTTGCTGATGATGCTGGATCAATGTCTTGTTTCTGCAGGCTCTCCCCTTTCCATGGGCACCCCCACAGTGCACCGTGTTGCTGCAGGGGCCAGGAGAGCTTCTGTCTGCATATTGATGGTGTGAGTAGTGACGCCTTGCAAGACTCGAACAGTTGCGCGAGCTGGCGGCACATCTCGTCCTCCTCCGCCCGGAGTGCAGCCCTCTCTTCCATCATGGCGGATTTGAGAGTGCCGACTGTGTTGGTGACAGTGTCATCGATCTTGTGAATGCTGTTGGGGATGCAGCAGCATGGCCCTCCACCCATGCCAACACTGACAGAGATGCCGATGGTGTGGCGCACGGGTGGGGCCACTGCCGCATCTTGGTCCGTTGCCACCTCGTCTTGCACGGTGGCTCGTCACTGGCGTATGTGCCACCCCTTCCCGTGGCCACAGCTCTTGAGATAACTGCAGCCACAGTAGTTGGCGGCATGTGCACTGCCACAGTTGGCACATGTGGCGGCGGTGTCCCTCAGCTTTTTGCATTCGCGTATGAGGTGTGGCTTTGCACACTTTAGACGCTCCAGTGTGCCAGTGCAGCCTGTGGTGAAGTGCCCCAGCTTTTGACAGTGGAAGCACTGCACAGGCTTCTTCCTCTTCTGCTTGCCATCCAGCCCGAGCACTTAGCCTAGGAGGCTAACAATCGCGGCAGCTTGTTCTTGGTTCAAATGGCTCTGAGCACTATGGACTTAACATCTGTGATCATCAGTCCCCTAGAGCTTAGAACTACTTAAACCCACAGCGATCAGGTGTCAGGTTCACGTCTCATCCAGATCTTTATAGCTGCTGTACCACAAGCTTCTCTGCATCCTCGGCACCAGTCAGGCCAATCAGATATGAGTGGAATCGGTGTGTGGTGGGAAGGAACCACGTGTGCTGGGTCCTGGCAACTCTGCTGCTGGACTCACTGCAGTTCAATTTGTCACTGTCGCTGTTGCCGTTGGTGTATGTTGCAGACATGGCTGGACATCGCAAGGAGGCGAAGGCAAGGGGAAGTCAAGATCCCACCTTCTCGCCGTCCTACTGGAGCACCTGACGATAAAGTGCAAAGTGGAAATAAGAGCGGGAAGAAAATGCAGCAGTGCTACAAGTGCCAACAGCTTGGCCATGTAGCAAAGCCCTGTGGTAACACAGTCGCGTGCATGAAGTGTGCAAAGGCACATGATACATATGACTGCAATAAGCTGCAAAATGCTGCTCTGAAGTATGTCAACTGCAGCAGTGCAAATGTGACAAATAATCGTCACTGCAGCTTTACCAAGAATTGGAGCAAGCAGAACAAGGAGTGGCCCAACAAGACAAGGTGGCTGCCATATCCAAGAAGGGGAAACGGGCTGCGCCGCCGCGAAGAAGACGACTACAATAGTTTCCGTGAATCTTTACAGAAAGCCACGGACAAAGCCGTCGCCACATTCAAATCCGCCATGGCCGAGGAGAGGGCGTCCCAGAGGGTAGAACTGGAAGAAGTCAGTTGTGGCAACTGAAGAAAGCCTTGACCCTTGCACCTCGCAAAGAAGAGGTGCTGACCCCCTCTAGGAAGGGGGTAAATGAGGAAACCGAGACGACCACCTCTCTGGCCAATTTGGAAACGCAGGTTGCTGGAGAGGTGGTCGAGGAGATGGAGGCGGCGACACCGCAGCCAGAAGAGGACAAAGAAGGAGCACAAGTTGCTGCTATCACTGCTATGGTTCAAGAAGAGGCTGCCAAACATGACCACCAGCTGCTGCCGGACAACCTCCAAGATTCTAAGATGGTGATGGACATGCTAGCGCCGGCCGGTGTGGCCGTGCGGTTCTAGGCGCTACAGTCTGGAACCGCGTGACCGCTACAGTCGCAGGTTCGAATCCTGCCTTGGGCATAGATGTGTGTGATGTCCTTAGGTTATTTAGGTTTAAGTAGTTCTAAGTTCTAGGGACTGATGACCTTAGAAGTTAAGTCCCATAGTGCTCAGAGCCATTTGAACCATTTGACATGCTAGCGGATTTGTTGTGAGATGGTACATATCCATATCTCTACCATCCATACCCCTTTACCCCTCCTGATGTTCCCATCCCCTCTTCCCCACCAATCTTGTGACTTTCGTTGGGCAGCCACATACCTGCACAACATTGTCTCCAAGAAAGACCTAGCCCTGATCAATTCTCATCCCATCTTCATGCCCCGGCAATGCATCATAGATGTGGTGCCAAGAGCGAGGACTAAGAAGAAAAACCACTAGTCCTACTAGCACATACCAGTTATTTAATCCTGCCTTGGTTAGGGAAGTCCAGTCTTTCCCCTAGTAGTCCCAGTTATGATCTCCACCCCATTACTTTTGGACTAAATGACAAAAACTCCACATTTTAGGCAACCTCTGGGAGGCTGTCATTCATAGAGAGAAAGGAGAGGGTTCTAGCGTCTCATCTCGGTACGGCTGTTTATTCCATCCGCCGCCACCGACCTGCCTCCATTGGCGCGCTCTCGTCATATTCTTGCTAATGTTGTGTTCCACACAGTGCTGAGTTGGAAGCTGCTATCATGGTTGACGTTTATCACTGACCTGTATCTCCATTGCCTCTTTAATAATAGAGTCCTGGAAACCTTTCACTCTACGCAGTCTCTTGGTTTGTTCAAATTTAAATGTGTTCCCCACTGAGGCTGTGCTCCGCTATTGCCGATTTTTCCTTTTGTCTGAGGGAAACGCTTCTAACATGTTCAGAGATGCGTTGTGTGATGCAGCGCTGCGTCTGTCAGATGTATTGTTTTCCACATTCACAGGAAATGCTGTAAACATCCAGTGTTCTTAGACCCAAATTTCCCTTCATTGAGCCCAGTATATTGCTGATTTTTGCTAGAGGACGGAAGATGGTTTTTATCTTGTTCTTCTCCAGTATCCACACCCGTTGGCCATCGCTATCCAGGACTCCCTTTCTCTCCTTGCTCAACGTGGATGCTCGGTGGTTTTCATTTGGACCCCAGGCCATGTTGTGATTCCTGGCAATGAATTTGCCATTCGACTGGCTAAATTAGCTACTACCAGGCCATCTCTTGCTATTGCCATTCCCCTCGGAAATAGACCTTCACTCGGCATTACGCCGTCAGGTTTCGGGCCTTTGGGATGCAGAATGGCACACTCTTTCTTCGGCGAACAAGCTCAGGGCGATTAAGGATTCTACAACTCTGTGGCGGTCCTCCTTACAGGTCCCTCATAAGGCCTCTGTCATCCTACGCTGGCTCCGCATCGGCCATACTTGGCTGACTCACAGTTACCAATGTTGACTGTGGCTCACATCTTATTAGACTGACCCAAGTTAGCCGCCATGCCACGGACTTTTAGCTTTCCAGACTCACTAGCCCTGGTGCTGGCTGGCACGGCCTCAGGGGCGGATCTCGTTTTACTTTTTATTAGTGATGGGGGTTTTTATCGCTTTATTTAAGGGAGGGACCTTCCACCTTATTGGTGAGTGGATGGAATGGCAGGCCCTCTTGCTCTCCCCTTCACCCAGACTGGATTGGCTTCAACTGGGCTCTGCCTTCCCACTCCTTACCTTATGGGGTCTGTTATGTCTTGAGCATCCCTATTGTCTCCTGTGCTTCTTCCTTCACGCCCCTGTCATTAGCTACTTTCTTTCCCTCACCTCTTCTTCTGCCCTTTTCCTTCCTTCCCTGTCAATAGTTTATCATTTTATGGACATTGTAGTTCCCTCTTCTAATGTGGGATTTTATAGGTTTTAGTTAATCCAAGGTCGGAGGGACTAATGACCACATAGTTGGTCCCTTCTGCACCCAACCAACCATTCTCCAGTACCCTGGCAATCTTTGCCATCGGCGGTTCCCTTGTGGGAGGAACGCCAGACCTTTGTTGTTCTCTTCTTCCTGGAGGTCCTCCTTCTTCTTCTTGCTCATTTTGAGAGCACGTCTCATCTGCGTTTCGGCATAGCCATTCTGCTGGAACGTTTTCTTCGGGTGCTGAATCTTAATAGATAAACTGTCCTTGTTGCATATGTTGTGAGCTCTGCGTACAAGGTTAGTGAGCACAGATTTCCGTTGTGATGGGAGATGGCAGCTGTTGGTGTTGAGGTACAGGTCTCTGGGGGAGGGGGGGGGGGGCAGGCAAGTTTTACCTACAGGTGGATAGAGTCACTATGCGATCTCACTGTCACAATGTATCGTAAATCTATACATGGAATATTTCTACATCTGCATCTACATGATTACTCTGCTATTCACAATAAAATGCCTGTGGAGGGTTCAATGAACCACTTTCAAGCTGTCTCTCTGCCGTTCCATTCTCGAACGGCGCACGGGACGAACAAGCACTTAAATTTTTCTGTGCGAGCCCTGATTTCTCTTATTTTATCGTGATCATTTCTCCCTCTGCAGGTGGGTGCCAACAGAATGTTTTCGCAATCAAAGGAGAAAATTGGTGATTGAAATTTCATGAGAAGATCCCATCGCAAAGAAAAACGCCTTTGTTTTAATGATTGCCACTCCAGTTCATGTATCATGTCTCTGGCACTATCTCCGCTATTTCGCGATAATACAAAACGAGCTGCCCTTCTTAGTACTTTTTTCACGCCATCCGTCAGTCCCCCCTGATGCGGATCCCACACCACACAGCAATACTTCAGAATAGGGCAGACAAGCATGGTGTAAGCAGTCTCTTTAGTAGACCTGTTGCACCTTCTAAGAGCTCTGCCAATGAATCGCAGTCTTTGGTTGGCTCAACCCACAACTTTATCTAAGTGATCGTTCCAATTTAGGGTATTTGTAATTGTAATCCCTAAGTATTTAGCTGAATTTACAGCCTTCAGATTTGTGTGACTTCCTGCGTAATCGAAATGTAGCGGATTTCCTTTAGTACTCATGTGAATAACTTCACACTTTTCTTTATTCAGGGCCAATTGCCACTTTTCGCACCATACGCATATCTAAATCATTTTGCAATTCGTTTTGGTCATCTTGATGACTTTACAAGACGGTAAATGACAGCATCATCTGCTAACAATCTAAGACGGCTACTCAGATTGTCTCCTATGTTGTTAATATAGATCAGGAACAACAGAGGGCCTGTAGCACATCCTTGGGGAACGGCGGATATTACTTCTGCTTTACTCGATGACTTTCCGTCTATTACTATGAACTGTGACCTTTCTGACAGGAAATCACGAATCCAGTTGCACAGCTGAGGCGATATTCCATGGGCACGCAGTTTGGTTAGAAGACGCTTGTGAGGAATGGTGTCGAAAGCCTTCTGGAAATCTAAAAATATGAAACCAATTTGACATCCCCTGTCGATAGCACTCATTACTTCATGAGTATGAAGAGCTAGATGTGTTTCACAAGAAGGATATTTTCTGAAGCCGTGTGACTATGTGTCAATAAATCGTTTTCTTCGAGGTACTTCATAATGTTCGAATACAGTATACGTTCCAAAACCCGACGTTAGTGATATGGGCCTGTAATTCAACGGATTATTCCTACTTCCCTTTTTGGGTATTGGTGTGACTTGAGCAATTTTCCAGTCTATAGGTATGGATCTTTCTGTGAGCGAGCGGTTGTATATAATTGCTAAATATGGAGGTTTTGTATCAGCATACTCTGAGAGGAACCTGACTGGTGTACATTCTGGACCAGAAGCCTTGTTTTTATTAAACTGATTTAAGCTGCTTTGAGAAACCGAGGATATCTATTTCTACATTTCTCATCTTGGCAGTTGTTCTTGATTGGAGTTCAGGAATATTTACTTCGTCGTCTTTGGTGAAGGAGTTTCGGAAAACCGTATTTAATAACTCTGCTTTAGTGGCACTGCCATCAATGACTTCACCATTGTTATCACGCAGTGAAGGTATTGATTGCGTCTTGCCACTGGTGTGCTTTATGTATGAACAGACTATCTTTGGGTTTTCTGTCAGATTTCGACACAGAGTTTCGTTGTGGAAATTACTGAAAGCATCTCGCATTGAAGTACACGCTGTATTTCGAACTTCTGCAAAACTTTGCCAGTCTTGGGGATTTTGCGTTCTTTAATTTTGGCATGCTTTTTTCGCTGCTTCTGGAACAGCGACCTGACCTGTTTTGTGGACCATCGGGGATCAGTATCATCACTTATTAATTTATGTAGTATACAGGGTGGTCCATTGATCTTGACCAGGCCAATTATCTCACGAAATAAGTGCCAACGAAAAACCTACAAAGAACAAAACTTGTCTAGCTTGAAGGGGAAAACCAGATGGTGCTATGGTTGGCCTGCTCGATGGCGTTGTCATAGCTCAAACAGATACCAACTGCTTTTTTTTAAAGTAGGAACCCCCATTTTTTATTACATGTTTGTGTAGTACGTAAAGAAATATGAATGTATTAGTTGGACCACTTTTTTCGCTTTGTGATAGATGGCGCTGTAATAGTCACAAACATATAGCTCACAATTTTAGACGAACTGTTGGTAACAGGTACGTTTTTTGAATCAAAATACAGAACGTAGGTACGTTTCAACACTTTATTTCTGTTGTTCCAATGTGATACACGTACCTTTGTGAACTTATCATTTCTGAGAATGCATGCTGTTACTGCGTGATTACCTGTAAATAGGACATTAATGCAATAAATGATCAAAATGATGTCCGTCAGCCTCAGTGCATTTGGCAATACGTGTAACAACATTCCTCTCAACAGCGAGTAGTTCGCCTTCCATAATGTTCGCACATGCATTGACAATGCGCTGACGCATGTTGTCGGTGGATCACGATAGCAAATATTCTTCAACTTTCCCCACAGAAAGAAATCCGGGGACCTCAGATTTGGTGAACGTGCGGGCCACGGTATGGTGCTTTGATGACCAATCCACCTGTCATGAAATACGCTATTCAGTACTGCTTCAACTGCACGCGAGCTATGTGCCGGACATCCATCATGTTGGAAGTACATCGCCATTCTGTCATGCAATGAAACATCTTCTAGTAACATCGGTAGAACATTACGTAGGAAATCAGCATACATTGCACCATTTAGGTTGCCATCGATAAAATGGAGGCCAATTACCCTTCTTCCCATAATGCTACACCATACATTAACCCGCCAAGTTCGCTGATGTTCCACTTGTCGCAGCCATCGTGGATTTTCCGTTGCCCAATAGTGCATATTATGCCGGTTTACGTTACCGCTGGTGGCGAATGACGCTTCGTCGCTAAATAGAACGCATGCAAAAAATCTGTCATCGTCCCGTAATTTCTCTTGTGCCCAGTGGCAAAACTGTACACGAAGTTCAAAGTCGTCGCCATGCAATTCCTGGTGCGTAGAAATATGGTACGGGTGCAATCGATGTTGATGTAGCATTCTCAACGTGGACATTTTTGAGATTCCCGATTCTCGCGCAGTTTGTCTGCTACTGATGTGCGGATTAGCCGCGACAGCAGCTGAAACACCTACTTGGGCATCATCATTTGTTGCAGGTCGTGGTTGACGTTTCACATGTCGCTAAACACTTCCTGTTTCCTTAAATAACTATCCAGCGAACGGTCCGGACACCTGGACGATGTCGTCCAGGATACCGAGCAGCATACATAGCACACACCCGTTGGGCTTTTTGATCACAATTGCCATACATCAGCATGATATCGACCTATTCCGCTATTGGTAAACGGTCCATTTTAACACGGGTAATGTATCACGAAGCAAATACCTTCCGCACTGGCGGAATGTTACGTGATACCACGTACTCATATGTTTGTGACTACTACAGCGCCATCTATCATAAAGCGAAAAAAGTGGTCCAAAGAAAACATTCATATTTCATACGTAATACATGAATATGTAATAAAAAATCGGGGTTCCTATTTTAAAAAACGCGGTTGATATCCGTTTGACCCATGGCAGCACCATCTAGTGGGCCAACCATAGCGCCATCTGGTTTCCCCCTTCAAGCTAGACGAGTTTCGTTCTTTTTAGTTTTTTCGTTTGATGCTTATTTCATGAGATATTTGTCCCGGTCACTATCAATGGACACCCTGTATGTCTCTCAATTGCTTTTGATACTATCTCTTTGAAATCATTCCACAACTTTTCTATGCTTACTTGATCAGATCGGAATGAGTGCAGACTGTCTCTTAAAAAGGCGTTAAGAGCATTTTTATCAGCTTTTTTAAATAGATATACTTTGTGGTTCTTTTTGGTGGTTCTAGGAGTTAGGGTATTCAGCCTAGTAGCTACTGCCTTGTGGTCGCTAATCCCTGTATTTGTCACGATACTCACTATTTGTCCGGAATTATTTGTGGCTCAGAGGTCAAGTATGTTTTCGCAACCAACTACGCTTCGATTCGGCTCATGAACTAATTGTTCAAAATAATTTTCTGAGAAAGCATTCAGTAAAATTTCGGATGACGTTTTATGCCTGCCGCCAGCCTTAAATGTATAATTTTTCCAGCATGTCGAGGGTAGATTAAAGTCACCACCGACTATAACTGTATGAGTGGGGTACCTATTTGAAATGACTCATGTTTTCTTTGAACTGTTCAGCAACTATATCTTCTGAGTCAGGGTCGGTAAAACGACCAAATTAATAGTTAAGTACGATTGTCAAGTATAACCTCTACCCATACTATTTCGCAGGAACTATCTACTTCAATTTCACTACAAGGCAAACTACCTCTGACAGCAATAAATACTCGACCACCAATTGTATTTAATCTATCGTTTCTGAACACTGTTCGATCGTTAGAAAAAATTTCTGCTGAACTTATTTCCGGCTTGAGCCAGCTTTCTGTACCTGTAACTATTTGAGCCTCAGTGCTTTCTATTAGGGCTTGGAGCTCTGGTTCTTTCGCAACACATCTACGACAATTAGCAACTACAATACCGATCATTTCTACAACTAACTTACTGTGTTTTACCTGCCCCCTTTTAGACGGACGCCCTTTCTGTGGTTCCCTGGGGCCCTCTAACCTAAAAAACCGCCAAGTCCCTTCCACACAGCCCCCACAACCCATGTAGCTGCTTCCTGTGTGTAGTAGACTCCTGACCTATTAAGCAGAACCTGGAAACCCACCAGCCAATGGCGCAAGTCAAGGAATCTGCAGCCTACACGGTGACAGAACCACCTGAACCTCTAATTCAAACCCTTCACTTGGCTCTTCACCAAGGAACCACAGTTGGTTCTATCAACGATGCTGCATATGGTGAGCTCCACTTAAATCTCACAAACAAAACTGGCAGTCTTGACCATTTCCGCTAGCTGCCCAAAACCAGGAAGAATCTCCTCCGATCCAAAATGACGTACGTCATTGGTACCAACATGAGCCACCACCTACAGTTGGCTGCACCCTGTACTCTTCATGGCATCCGGAAGCAGACTTTCCACACCTGGAATGTTCTCACCGTCACCGCATAGCCCCATTGTTGTCAGTCAGCACCTGCACAATATTTAGCTTGCGAAGCATGTGCCTGCAGCACAACGTCCATTATCGTCCCAGTTCGCGCTCACATGTTCAATACTAGGCCATATTGTCTGTGCATGCGTTTACAGTAGCTTTCACTGCACAGATTCGTGAAGCTTGTGTTTAGTGGCGTGATCCTTTGTGAAATCTTCGACGCGGTGGCAAACTGATTTACATATCAGCGTCCCAAGGAGATGTAAGAATGTTTTGTTCTTTGGCAGACAATACACTTCCTTGCCACCTGTAGAACTCTTCGTCTAAGGTTGGGGAAATAACAGTTTTTACCTATTTTGTCAGTGCACTTTCAGTTCCATAATGGCGCCAAGTATTGTGTGTGTACAAGATAAAATCTGGCAAACACGTGCACCATTGTTCTTGTTCAGGATTGTTCCTATGGAACATAACATCTTTGTGAATAGTGAAAACCCTTTTCAACTTTTCATCACCGTTTTGCATAAATTTCGCTCTTACCTTACTCCAGCGTGTCTCTTCCTGCTGTATTTGCTCCTTCTGTTTACACTTGTGGACATACTATAGTCGGAGAGTTTTTTCTTTCATCAACACAGCTGTTTTCACCTTCCTGCTCTAAAAGATCGTTAAATTCCTCTATGTCTTGTGGTAATCGAGAAAGAGCATCAGCTATTTGGTTCTGGTTTCCTTTTATATACACTATTTCAAAATCGAATTCTTGAAGATAGATAAACCACTTGCCTATCCGTCGGTGTGGCAATTTACAAGTTAACAAAAACAATAGGGACTGATGGTCACGATAGGGACTGATGGATACTTTTGTGTATTTACCCCAAAGGAAATATTCAGACTTTTTAAAAGACCAAATTACAGCCAAACCCTCCTATTCCGTAACTGAGCCGGCCGAGGTGGCCGAACGGTTCTAGGCGCTACAGTCTGGAACCGTGCGACTGCTACAGTCGCAGGTTCGAATCCTGCCTCAGTCATGGATGTTTGTGATGTCCTTAGGTTAGTTAGGTTTAATTAGTTCTAAGTTCTAGGGACTGATGACCTCAGAAGATAAGTCCCACAGTGCTCAGAGCCATTTGAACCATTTTGAACCGTAACTGAATATGAACATTCAGCTTCGGATAATGTGCAGCTGGCAAAGCTAATTAATGAAACGTGGACACCAAGTGATACCTTCCAGGCACTAGATGCAAGGACAATACAAGATATGTATCCTGTGCTGAATTTGAAAGAATTTAACAGCTTGTTTTAAGCGAAGTGGATTGCGCAAGCGCTTACATGAAAATTCCAGCAGCAGCACAGGAGGTAGCGAACAGTGTCATATGCCTTTTGGTCTTTTTAAACATGGTCGCACGTCTTTTGGACTTAGGAAAAAATTATTGATAATTTTTTTACGAGCTTCATTTCTGTTTTGTTTGCATTCACAATCTATTGATTTTTTGCGAAGCAGCAACTGAACATCCATCGAAATTGAGGCAAGTTTTCCAACGTCTCAGTGTCTATTGTGCAACTATCAATAATAAGAAGTGTGTGCTAGGACCAAAACTGAAAAGTGAAACTCCGTGCTGCTTACGAAGAATTAAGGAGATTTTTGAAAACGGTAAATTTTTACTGTTGACACCTACCCAGGACAGAAGAACTACAAAAAGCTCTCACAGCAGCACTCACAGCCACCAAGAATGACACGGACAAGCACAATCTCATTTGGTCGCCTTAAATGCAATAGGCTGTCAAGGCAGTGAAGGAAAACATAGTCAATGAGACACTTTTAGCACATTCTGTTCCCTCGGCATCTTTGGCTAAATTGTGGTAGATGCCAGTCAGACAGCAATACGTGCAGTCTTGCAACAAAATGTTAACTTTGCTGGGCACCCCTTGTATTCTTTCCAGGAAACTGAGTACACAGTGGAAAGAAAAAAGGAGTGCATGTGAAAGAGTTTCTGGCAGTTGTCGAAGCTATCAGGCACTTCTGGGCATGAGGCTAATGATTTCACTATACCCGCTAACCACTAATATTTGTTTTCAAGGAGTGCAACGAATGCAATTCTTTGAGACAGCACAGGCAAATAAAATGTATAGCACAAATCATGATTGACGTATGGCAGCCACCAGCACCTGCTTGTGTCTGCAGCCAGAGAGTCATGCCAGGAATTTGCTGGTGACAGTCATTGTTGAGTATTGTCGTTGCTGTGGAGCTGTGAAAAGTCGTTACCCAGAATAACTTGTTTCACCCTCATATTGTATTCATGTGAAATCATCGATGACTGCGTCTGAAGCCATAATGTAAGTAACCTGAGCATCTGAAATATGCTGGCTCGCATGAGAAACAAGTGGATTGATTCATGGAGAGGTCTTCACAGCTGGCATGGTGTCCTGCTGCCCAATCTTTCATGGTAAATTACTTGGCATAGTTGTTACTCTGGCGTCTTGGTGCATTGGTGGAGCAACGCTGCCTTTGCGGTGGTGGATTTGCCTTCAGCTGGAGGTGGTTATATGACTTTATGAATAATGCTATGTCGCTTAGTAAGAACAGGAAATGGAAGTATTAATGGTGATTCCAGAACTGTACAGTGTGAACTCGATGATCGTGAACAATGTTGTTGGGTGTTCTGGTTGGAAGTTTGGTAGCTGAGGTTGAGAATGTGATCGTATACGTGCTCTACAGAAGTTCTGTTGATGATTTGTTGGAATGCTAAGTCTGAGATCAATGGTGGACAAAATTTCATGGGCCATATGCAGTCCAGATAGAAAACCAAGAATTTTTTCATGTGATGCAGCTGGCTGGGCCCTGCAAATGTCACTTTCGTCCTTCACACAAATTGTAGGTTGATTTGGGTGAAAGAGAACATTTTGCAAGTCACTTTTTTAAAGTCACCATCCCGTCCAAATCGTGGAATGACTTCATTGTCAATGTTAATACTATATCAGATGTTATACTTGTTACTTTGAAATAGATGCTGCTGGTCGTTGTGGGATTACCACTGTAGGAATTCCATTGTGGGTTGTTTGTCGAATGAAGCAGTATACAATTGATTGAGGTTAACATGAACTTTATTGACGAGAAGGGCATGTACAGAAAGATCAGATGTGCACGTTACATGGTGATATACCTCCATGACAAGTAGAATCATTTACAGAAAACTCAGGAAGGCTGGAGTGACAAAGATATGGCTCACTGCAGGAGTGATAACTAATACCACTGCCAAAGTGTTATATTTGTGTGATACCTCACGTTACTGATTTTGATGTGCCCATATATGTTCTGAAGAGTGCTTTGGTAATTAATAAACTTTATTGTTGTTAGTTCCTCAGTTCCAATAGTATGCTACAACTTTTTGTATACAGATGGTATGTCATAATATCACTTTCAC
This sequence comes from Schistocerca nitens, assembly GCF_023898315.1. Classification (NCBI taxonomy): domain Eukaryota; kingdom Metazoa; phylum Arthropoda; class Insecta; order Orthoptera; family Acrididae; genus Schistocerca; species Schistocerca nitens. The sequence goes on from NC_064615.1 coordinate 57,598,898, forward strand.
CATTTGGTACTGGGCTTAAGGGAATAGTTTGGTAAATAAATGAAACTTTTCCATAATTAATTAATTGGTCTCAAATTTTGAATGTACAATTTGTGCATATAACTACAGAGTTACTGGTTGGTATATCAAACAGTTTCTGAGAAATTATTATTTTATTTTATTTTTAAGGTTTTTCTGAAAATCTTTTTTGTGTAGTAAATTTACTTTAATGTGCTTCGAAAATTGAAGACTGTATTTAATAACATAGACAAACATTTTTGTGTAAGCTTTTTTGTATGTCTTTTATGATGATCTTAAAATCAATTTTCAAATTTCTGAATGATTTTATCGAAATAATCAAAACTTTCACGTATCAATGTTTTCTTTTCTAAATTATTTTTTCTAAATTATGCTCAAGAATGTTAATACTGATAGTAAGAGTTTTCTCTAAAAATTTCATCCAATTTAGTGAATTTTTACTATAATAACGTTATATTTGGATGTCTAGTTTCACAAATTAGTGATAAACGCACTCAGTGATAGACAACACAATCACTCCCCAGTCCTTGCTCTGAAATCGACCTGGGCTGCAAGTTGTTTTTTCTGCTCTGTTCTGAGCTTCTTTAGCTTGTGTGGCCATCAGTCTGGATGCATGTCTCTTCTTTTTTCAAATTCTATGCACTGTTTGGCCTTTTACTTACTTCTTCACTTGTCTCCAACTTTACCCCTTCACGTCCTTCTTGCTGATAGTGGAGTGGTCTTTGTTGTTCTTGTTGCTTCTATCAGACAGCACCTTTGGTTGGTTGGTTGGTTGATTTGTGGGAGGGGACCAGTTAGTTAGGCCATCAGTCCCATCGAATTAGGGAAGGATGGGGAAGGAAGTCGGCCATGCCCATTCAAAAGAACCATCCCGGCATTTGCCTGAAGCTATTTAGGGAAATCATGGAAAACCTAAATCAGGATGGCTGGATGTGGATTTGAACATCATTCTCCTGAATGTAGCAGCTTTGACTGAACTGTGAAACAGCTTCTGTTACAGTTGGTTCTACTGTTCCTTTGAATACAATACATCCTATGGGCACTCTTATCAGGTTATACTGTTTAATCATTGATCTGCATTTTGAGTCTTTCCAGCGCTGCATATGGAGAGAAATGTATCAGATGCCATCCTCTGATAAAGAGAGATCATTCTGACAACAACAGATGGACTCAATGCAGAATGGATAGCAGTTTTATGTAATTCTGATTGGCGTGTGCTTTCCTACTGAGAGTCACTTTCCTTCACCACACTTCTTAATCTTATCCCAAGCTGTTTCACAATGTGATTCACACTCTCTTCCTTCACAATTTCTGCATTTCCATAGATATTCACTTGAACTACTTATATTTCTCTTTCGAATTTCACAAAGTCCTTTCGTATTATAACAATGCGTATACAAATGAACACATTTGAGAAAAAAATACACAAATTCAGTATTTTCTTACGGAGCAGTCGCAGTGGCAAGAAGCAACATCTATAAAGCAGAGTTAAAAATCGAACAGAGCATACATGGATACATAAGCAGTAACAAATATATGTGAGTTCACAGCAAACCGTGCGACAAAGCTAAGTTCTGTTTTATATAAAACAAAAGCAAATAAGGTATCAGTTACTCAACCTAATATTACGGCCGCTAGCAAAAATTTTAGCACAGTACGAGCAACATATTTACAGTGATATTCAAACAGTACAATACATATATGAATACATGACCATGAACACAACCAGCATCTCTCTTAAACGAAACCTTAATAAATATGGAAGATTTTTAAAGCACCAAATAAGGAACCGAGATGATGGATTGATAATCTGGAAATGCTCCAGTAGGCTTAGTAGTGAACCAAGGAAATGTATCCAGAAGTCCCGATATGAGTTTCACCCCCATGCTGGCTGTCGGTAGATTATAACTTACGCGGTGAAGTTAGATATCTTTCTGTTTACATGAAGTGCAATGATTGTCCTGGACGCGGTTGTTGTGAAAGTATAGTGTTTACGAATTTCTTGCGGGTAGTAATGTGGTTTATTCATTAACCATTGTTGTTAGTACGGTTACGCTAATTATATCCCAGTGACTTGCGCGGTGTAACAATGGTACTGTCAAGATGTTAGCGTGTTAACTTTTTTGTGTATTGAATGTTTGTTTCTTAGCATGACACAGTGTAATGAAATTATTACCATACTTTCTGATGTGATCGTCTTAGAGATGGAGCTCAGAATTATTGTTGGTTGCATTTTCACTTTTTATATGCGCTTTTTGCTTTGAATAAATGTGTGCCATCATGGAGGAAGCATCCGCGTATTGTTAATCAAGTTAAATTCTGTTGCATTTGTGTAAGCAAGGGTAATAGTGTCGAAGTAGCAAATATTTCTGTTTGTTTTGTTCATTTACTCATCCAGGGAAAATGACAACGAAACAGCTTTTGTCATTTTGGCACCACAATACAGTGAATATAAATTGCTAAAAGTGTTTCACATATACGAGTGTGTTTTCGCGGGGGTACGACAGGCTGTCGACCGAGTCCTTCAGAAGTTTCCCAATATTCGCCTGAAATCATTTTAGGAGAACCACAAAACCGGGTTGCTGGGCACAGCGAGCAAAATCCTCCCGTGTATGACCTGTCTCATTTGGTTGGTGAGATTCCGAATAAGTGTGATGATTGTATTTCGTGTAATTTTACGTGTTTGTTAAAACAGGAGTTCATATTTTAGAGTTAAGTAAGCATCGTAATTGAATGATATTGTTTGTTCAACCCTTACGTATATGATAAGGATTGTATTTAATTAATTAGTTTGATAGCATATTTAATACCAAAAGAAATCCGGAGAACGTCTTTAGTTGTGACGTGTTAAGTTCCTTGTTGATAATTGCATACCGCCAATTATGCCACTATGTGGCAGTTGTCTTTCTTGTGCCGTAGTAACCACAATTTTCTGTTTCACCGCCACCACGATTTGCCATGTACAGATGAGTAACGGTCTCTTTAGGCATTTTCATGGATTTTGCCCAGTTTGTTCAAGTGGCTCATTAAACAGTAATGTAGTTTCTGTGCAATTTTTGATGCTAGTTAATAAGATTATAGTTTATTTCTTGTCTGTCTCGTTTGTTGTTAAGTAGAATAATTTCTGCATTGTTTCAGTTGGTGAAATTGTATCCATTTTCCTGCAGCTGTTATGTTTTCTATTGAAACCAAACAATGTATAGGTGCCATTTTATTATTTTTACCATATCTCGAAAGGCTTGATGTGGCTTGTCGGATGTTAAGTTACTTCCAGGCTGTCATTACTTCCATTATGTACTCCCTGTGTCTGTCATTCAGCTCTTTTGACCTCTACAAACAGTTTATAAAATCTTGGAAAGCTTGCACAATTTTCCTCACCTGCTGCCTTCTTGACTGGTGAAACAGGGTATCTGTACAACATAAACCCTCTCATGGTGTTTCTTATTTCTTGGTTGCAATTCTCACTTTCTCTTTCTTCATACCTGGAACATGTTTTGGAATTTTCATAAATATCTTTGTTAAATAATAACACGTATTTCTATTGCTAATATTGTTGATAAACAAAAAAATTAATATATGAATCAAAAATTTTGCAGTATGTATGGATCTGAGAAATCTCTTATTTCTAGTATTGCTGCTGAATGATATTAGGTACTGGTAACGTGAAAACATTCTAAGCTGTGCATACAAGTTAATAAGGGAAAAAAGGGTTTCTATTTGATCCCATGTATCTGAAAGCTGTTCAGTGGGATGTTGATGAGCCCAGTCAACCAATCTGTATCCCAGGTGACAGTATTACTGTAGTAGATGTAAGCTAATGTGACAGGCTACATTAAGAAATATACAAAAACTTGAGGTTTGAAAAGTTATGAACAATTCAAATATGAAAAAGTAATTAAGTGCAGCCAGTGGTACGGGGAAAAGTACAAAATGTTAACAGTTGTCGAATCAAGATTTAATTCTGATATTCTATATTTATTTATTTTTAATTTTTTGAAGCATGAGACTTTTTCAAATGTCATGTTTAAGTGTACAATGTACATAAAGAACTAAATAATAAAAAATTACACTGTTTTAAGAGGGTAATTAATAATGTGATAACTGTGCTGATAGACCAATAGTCATTAACATGACAGAGATTTGAGCCCCAAGAAATAATTCTGAAGAAATAATCACCGGATGGTTTCACTAACAACATGAAACAGTTAACAAAGCAAAAACCAAAAAACTGAGATGACATGACAGGTCTAATCAGAATAACGCTATTGCAACATTCTGTACACTTGCCATCTCACTAAGCATAGAGGGTAAGTTAAGCCACGTAGCCTAAACCAAAATCACCAGGAAAAAAAAAAACTATTTTGTAAACCTAACAAAAGAAGGAGGTCTACAAGAGAAACATACAAATAAAAACATCGAAGACATCTTGTACATGACATATGAAGCCACATTTCAAGGAATATACTGTTGGCTTGTGTTATTCACTGGACCTGGTCTAACAGTGTTATTGGGTTTGTGTATTTAATGCAATGATGCTGGTGATAGTAGTAACTGATAATATAAAAGTTTTTTGGAGACTACTATAATGTTACCACCCCCATGGACCTTGCCGTTGGTGGGGAGGCTTGCATGCCTCAGCAATACAGATAGTCGTACTGTAGGTGCAACCACAACAGAGGGGTATCTGTTGAGAGGCCAGACAAACGTGTGGTTCCTGAAGAGGGGCAGCAGCCTTTTCAGTATTTGTAGGGGCAACGGGCTGGATGATTGACTGATCTGGCCTGTAACACTGTCCAAAATGGCCTTGCTGTGCTGATACTGCGAATGGCTGAAAGCAATGGGAAACTACAGCCGTAATTTTTTCCAAAAGCATGCAGCTTTACTGTATGGTTAGATGATGATGGCATCCTCCTGGGTAAAATATTCCAGAGGTAATATAGACCCCCATTCAGATCTCCGAGCGGGGACTACTCAGGAGGACGTTGTTCCCAGGAGAATGAAAACTGGCGTTCTACGGGTCGGAGTGCAGAATGTCAGATCCCTTAATCGGGCAGGTAGGTTACAAAATTTAAAAAGGGAAATGTATAGATTAAAATTAGATATAGTGGAAGTTAGTGAAGTTCTGTGGCGGGAGGAACAAGACTACTGGTGAGGTGAATACAGGGTTATAAATACAAGAGCAAATAGGGGTAATGCAGGAGTGGGTTTAATAATGAATAAAAAAATAGCAATGCGGGTAAGCTACTACACACAGTATAGTGAACGCATTATTGTGGCCAAGATAGATACGAAGCCCACACCTACCACAGTAGTACAAGTTTATATGCCAGCTAACTCCGCAGATGATGAAGAGATTGATGAAATGTATGATGAGATAAAAGAAATTATTCAGATAGTGAACAGAGATGAAAATTTAATAGTCATGGGTGACTGGAATTATATAGCAGGAAAAGGAAGAGAAGGAAACGTAGTAGGTGAATATGGAATGGGGGTAAGGAATGAAAGAGTAGGCTGCCTGGTAGAATTTTGAACAGAGCATAACTTAATCATAGCTAACACTTGGTTCAAGAATCATGACAGAAGGTTGTATGCATGGAAGAAGCCTGGAGATACTGGAAGGTTTTACAGATAGATTATATAATGCTAAGACAGAGATTTAGGAACCAGGTTTTAAAATGTAAGACATTTTCAGGGGCAGACGTGGACTCTGACCACAATCTGTTGGTTATGAACTGTAGATTAAAACTGAATGAACTGCCAAAAAGTGGGAATTTAAGGAGATGAGACCTGGTTAAACTGTCAAAACGAGAGTTGTAGAGAGTTTCAGGGACAGCATTAGGGAATGATTGATATGAATGGGGAAAGAAATACAGTAGAAGAAGAATGGGTAACTTTGAGAGATCAAATAGTGAAGGCAGCAGAGGATAAAGTAAGTAAAAAGACGAGGGCTAATAGAAATCCTTGGGTAACACAAGAGATATTGAGTTTATTTTATGAAAGGAGAAAATGCGGTAAATGAAGCAGGCAAAAAGGAATACAAATGTCTCAAAAATGAGATCGAGGGGAAGTGCAAAATAGCAAGCAGGGATGGCTAGAGGACAAATGTAATGATGTAGAGGAGTATATCACTGGGGGTAAGATAGATATTGTCTACAGGAAAATTAAGGAGACCTTTGGAGAAAAGAGAACCACTTGCATGAATATCAGGAGCTCAGATGCGAACCCAGTTCAAAGCAAAGAAGGGAAAGCAGAAAGGTGGAAGGAGTATATAGAGGGTCTATACAAGGGCAATATCCTTGAGGACAATATTATGGAAATGGAAGAGGATGTAGATGAAGATGAAATGGGAGATATGATACTGCGTGAAGAGTTTGACAGAGCACTGAAAGACCTAAGTCGAAACAAGGCCCCGGGTGTAGACAACATTCCATTAGAACTACAGATAGCCTTGGTAGAGCCACCTGTGATAAAACTCTACCGTCTGGTGAGCAAGATGTATGAGACAGACTAAATACCCTCAGACTTCAAGAAGAATATAATAATTCCAGTCCCAAGGAAACCAGGGGTTGACAGATGTGAAAAATACCGAACTATCAGTTTAATAAGCCATGGCTGCAAAATACTAACAAGAATTCTTTACAGAAGAATGGAGAAACTGGTAGAAGCCGCCATTGGGGAAGATCAGTTTGGATTCCGTAGAAATGTTGGAACACGTGAGGCTATACTGACCCTACCTATCTTAGAAAATAGATTAATAAAGGCAAACCTACATTTCTAGCATTTGTAGATGTAGAGAAAGCTTTTGACAATGTTGATTGGAATACTCTCTTTGAAATTCTGAATGTGGCAGGAGTAAAATACAGGGAGCGAAAGGCTATTTACAATTTGTAGTAGAGAAACCAGATGGCAGTTGAAAGAGTCGAGGGGCATGACAGGGAAGCAGTGGTTGGGAAGGGAGTGAGACAGGGTTTAGCCTATCCTCGATGTTATTCAATCTGTATATTGAGCAAGGAGTAAAGGAAACAAAAGAAAAATTTGGAGTAGGAATGAAAATCCATGGAGAAGAAATAAAACCTTTGAGGTTCGCCGATGACATTGTAATTCTGTCAGAGATAGCAAAGGACCTGGAAGAGCAGCTGAATGGAATGGTCAGTGTCTTGATAGGAGGAAATAAGATGATCATCAACAAAAGCAAAATGACCCTAATGGAATGTAGTTAAATTTAATCGTGTTATGCTGAGGGAATTAGGTTAGGAAATGAGACGCTTAAAGTAGTAAATGAGTTTTGCTATTTGGGGAGCAAAATAACTGATGATGGTCGAAGTAGAGAGGATATAAATTGTAGACTGGCAATGGCAAGGAAAGCGTTTCTGAAGAAGAGAAATTTGTTAACATCAAATATAGATTTAAGTGTCAGGAAGTCATTTCTGAAAGTATTTGTATGGAGTGTAGCCATGTATGGAAGTGAAACGTGGGCGGTAAATAGTGTAGACAAGAAGAGAATAGAAGCTTTCGAAATATGGTGCTACAAAGAATGCTGAAGGTTAGATGGGTAGATCACTTAACTAATGAGGAGGTATTGACTAGAATTGGGGAGTAGAAAAATTTGTGGCACAACTTGACTAGAAGAAGGGATCGCTTGGTAGGACATATTCTGAGGCTTCAAATTATCACCAATTTAGTATTGGAGGGCAGCATGGAGGGTAAAAATCGTAGAGGGAGACCGAGAGATGAATACCCTGAACTGATTCAGAGGGATGTAGGTTGCAGTAGGTACTGGGAAATGAAGAAGCTTGCACAGGATAGAGTAGCATGGAGAGCTGCATCAAACCAGTCTGGACTGAAGACCACAACAACAACTATAATGTTAGTAATTATGAATGATTAGGGAATGAATTGACGGTCCTGCTGTTTAAAATCCGACAAACTAATGCAAACTGTTTTTTATGAGAAAGTAGGCCTATTTAAATTTTATGCTAGGTAAGTTTGATTCACGAGTTGTTATGGTGATGAGGAGCTTGTTAAGCTATATTTCACCATTCACACATGGACTTTGGTCTTTTATTCTTAATTTAGCTATATTTCTGCTGTAGTTACCCTTACTTCTAATTTTGTTGTCATGAACATCATTAGGTATTGATGTTTTACAAATAGTTCATGACAAAATTCTCTTTATTTTAATCCATGCATCAGTCCGCACTTCTTTGTGGTAACCTATTAGTAGTTTACTGAGGCATAAGTCACTATTAATTTCCACGTATATAAAGTTATTCAAATGGGTTTTTACTGTCTATGAGTCTGGGGCATGCAATCAGACTTTCAGAACTATATGATCCACAGAGTCCTAAAAATATAAGGGCAGGCAAGTGTGAGAATTATCACAGAATCAGTTTGAAAGCTCATGCATCCCAAGCTGCTGGTGAGGATAATATACGGATGGATGGAAAAGGAAATTGAGACTCTGTAAGGTGGAAGCAAGATTTATGAAAAATCAAGATATGTTCATAGGGTTTGTTGACACAGAAAGAGTGTTTGACAATGTGAAATGATGTTAGATGTTTGAATTTTTCAGTTAAATAGATCTAACCTATCCCTAGTGAAAGTGAGTGAGAATTGCAGTAGCTATTAAATCAAATGAACATTCTAACGAGAACACATTATGGAGTAAATCTGAGAAAGGAAAAAAAGTAATGAGGATTGCAGAAATGAGATGGCCAATAAACTTAACATCAACACTGGGGACGTTGAACTGATGATGTGAAGTAATTCTGTTACTTTGGAAGGCAAGTAGCGCAAGACAGAAGAAGTAAGGACATAAAAAGCAGGCACCACAAAGAATGTGCTCCTGGCCAAAAGAAGCCTACTAATATTAAACATCAATCTTAATTTGTTGAAGAAATTTCGAACAATGTTCATTTGAGTGCATTATTGTATGCAAGTGAGGCATGGACTGTCAGAAAACTGGAGAAGAACAGAATCAAAACATTTTTATGATTTGATCTATAGAAAATTAGATAAAGTGATAAGTTAAGAAATGAGGAGGTTCTTTGTAGAGTTGGTGCGGAGAGGAACTTAGGGGAAACATTGACAAGAAGAAGGGGCAGCATGATAGGACATGTACCGGATGATCAAAAAGTCAGTATAAATTTGAAAACTGAATAAATCACAGAATAATGTAGATAGAGAAGTACAAATTAACACACATGCTTGGAATGACATGGGGTTTTATTAGAACCAAAAAAATACATAAGTTCAAAAAATGTCCGACAGATGGCGCTTCATCTGATCAGAATAGCAATAATTAGCATAACAAAGTAAGACAGAGCAAAGATGATGTTCTTTACAGGAAATACTCAATATGTTCACCATCATTCCTCAACAATAGCTGTAGTCGAGGAATAATGTTGTGAACAGCATTGTAAAGCATGTCCGGAGTTATGGTGAGGCATTGGTGTCGGATGTTGTCTTTCAGCATCCCTAGAGATGTCGATCGATCACGATACACTTGTGACTTCAGGTAACCCCAAAGCCAATAATTGCACGGACTGAGGTCTGGGGACCTGGGAGGCCGAGCATGACGAAAGTGGCGGCTGAGCACACGATCATCACCAAACGACGTGTGCAAGAGATCTTTCACGCGTCTGGCAATATGGGGTAGAGCTCCATCCTGCATAAACATCGTACATTCCAGCAGGTGTTTATCAGCCAGGCTGGGGATGAACATATCGGCGTACCTCTCACCCGTCACGGTAGCAGTTACAAAACCAGAATAACGTATTTCTTCGAAGAAAAAAGGCCCGATAACGATAGATGTGGTAAACCCAACCCATACTGTGACTTTCTCGTCGTGCAATGGAGTTTCCACGGCAGTTCTAGGATTTTCGGTAGCCCAAATTCTGCAGTTTTGGGTGTTGACAGACCCTCAGAGTGTGTAATGAGCTTCGTCGGTCCACAACACATTACTCAACCAATCGTCATCTTCCGCCATCTTTTTAAATGCCCACACCGCAAATGCCCTCCGCTTCACTAAATCGCCAGGTAACAGTTGATGATGCTGATGGATTTTGTACGGATAGCATCGGAGAGTACGCCTAAGTGCCAAGCAAACAGTAGTGTATGGAATGCCGGTGCGACTGTGCGAACCCACTACAGTTTCCACTTCTTCCTGAACTGTCTCAGCGGCATTACGCCTTGTGCTCGCTCGGCCACTACGGGGTCTATCGTCTAAACAACCCGTGGCTTCGAACTTCGAAATCATTCTTGCCACAGCTGCATTTGTCAATGGACCTGTACCTGTTCGAATCCCCTTCCTATGGTGATAGGATCGTAACGCTGAACTAGCACATTCCCCATTCTGATAATACAGCTTCACTAAAAGCGCCTCTTCAGGTAACGCCAACATGGTGCGACTGCTGGTGCATCTGATTCTCTCTCTCATTACAGCTCCTTTTATACACAATTTTCATGCGCAGTCACTGACGTTTTGCTGTCCAGCGCCATCTGTCGGACATTTTGTGACTTTTTTTTTTTTTTAAGAAAACCCCATGTCATTCCAAACATGTGTGTCAATTTTTACCTCTCTATATACATTATTCCCTGGTTTATTAAGTTTTCAAATTTATACTGACTTTTTGATCACCCGGTATTAAGATATCAAGGAATAACTTCTGTGGTACTGTAGAGGGTAAATAAGATAGGCGAAGACAGAATGGAATATGTCCATCAAAGAATTGAGGATTTTCAACATAAAACTCGGAACACCCTGAGGTATAGTTTCTTATGCAAGCCGATACATATGGATCTGTACCCACAAGGGGACGACTGTCATCATCCTGTGCTGACCAATGGTGCCTCAAATCTCAAAAAGGTTTTTCAGTATAAAGGCTATCCACCAAAGAAGGTCCGCAGGGCTTTGCGATTCAAACTGAAGATGAGTATTTCACCTGAAGAAACTGAAGAGAGAAGTTTCAAGCCTGTCACCTTCCTACTATTTGTAGGTTGTATGCTCGCAAAGCATAAAGTGAATGTTACTTTTCTGCGATCACCAAAGGTACGTAGCCACATTCGTTGGCTTTGTGAAGGTTGACTCTACAGAATTCAGGCACGTGTAAGATTCCCTGTCTTTGTGGCGTGTCATATAATGGACATACATCTGCATCTATACTCCACAATTCACCTTGTGGTGTGTGGCAGAGGGTACTTTGTGTACCACTGTTACTTCCCCCTTTCCTGTTCCAGTCACGAATAGTGTGAAGGAGAATGATTGCTGTTAAACCTGTGTGCAGGTTTGAATCTCTCTAATTTTATCTTCATGACCTTTTCACAAGATGTAGGAGGAAGCAATATATTTTTTGACCCTTTTAGAAATGTATGCTCTTGTAAGTTCAACAATTAAACAACACTGTGATGCAGGAGCCCTCTCTTGCAGCGTCTGCCACTGGAATTGGTTGACCATCTCTGTAATTCTTTTGTGCTTACTAAATGAACCGGTAACAAAAGGTGCCACTCTTCGTTGGATCTTTTCTATTCCCTCTTTTCAGTCCTATCTGATTGGGATCCCATTCTGACACGCAATATATTGGTTGAATGAGTAATTTGTAAGCTACTTCCTTTGTCGATAGACTTCATTTGCTGAGGATTCTCCTAATGAATCAGTCTGGCATCCGCCTAACTTGTGATTAATTTTGTGTGGTCGTTCCATTTCAAATCACTCCATATGCATACTCCTAGATATTTTATGGAAGTAACTGGTTCCAGTGATTGTTCTCCTTTTTTACAATAAAATAATTTTGGCTCTTTCTGTGTATGTATTTGCAGTATGTTAAATTTGTTTATGTTGAGGGTCAGTTTCCACTCCCTGTAGCATGCACTGGTCCTCTGCATACTTTACATGCTGTTGGAGAATGTTCGGTGGAACATTAATGCTATAAGTGCCTGCTACAGCCTGCTAAATATGCAGTGACTTAGAACAGCAGTCAGTGAAGCTACACTATTGACTACGTGTGTGTCCTCATTTTAACATTTGTTTCATCCTTTTGGGATCTGGTTGTCAGGGAAGCCATTGAAATATGTTTTGATGAGCAATTTAATTGTCGATGGTTTTAACCTTGAAAAATGTGGTATCTGGCATTGGCAATAGTTAGCATTCATAGACAATAGTACTGTTCATGTCGGCGAGAATGTGTGACACAGCACTGTTACCAGGAGGCATTGTCAAAGCTAGTTGTGATATTTCTCCCATTATGATTATTCGTGTATGCTTGCACAATTAACTAGCCCTACTGGTATTTGAGGTGGGCTGCACTGCTTTATTGTCAGTCTTCACAGCTTGCTCTAGAGATGGTTTAATGATTTACAGCTGAGATACTAGCAGAAACAGTCTGGTTGTGGATGGAGTTTGCATATGGGTGAATTCCCATAATTCAAAGGACCATCTGATTTATGGCACTGTAATTAAATTCATAAGATTTAAGACCATGTTCTGTTATTTTCCACAAGTGTGGCAGACACTCTGTTATCAATACTTGTAATATGTCAAGTTTATTTCTAAGATTTTTCTGGTTTGAGTGGATCATCTCCATTCTGCTCCATTTTTTGTTTATTGCTGTGTGGCTGTTGCAGTTTACTGCTATAAGGGATGCAACATCAGCTACTTCATGACTTCTCTCTTCTGGTTGTTCAACATTAAACAATACTCCAGATTGTTATAACCAGGTCCAACAGGTGTCTGGCTTCCTCAGCATGTAAACTTTCCCTCCTTTACTAATTGTTTTATTTGGACAGCCTAACTTGTTAACATTGAATATAAATTTAAAAGTTAGAAAGTTTTTTTGAAAATATTGTTTGGGATTTGGTCTAAATGTAATTGTTGCCGCTGTTGTTGTCTTCATTACGAAGACTGGTTTAAAACAGCTCTCCACACTAATCTGTCCAGTGAAAGTATTTTACCTCCGCATAACTACTGCAGCCTACATCCATATGAACCTGATTCCTTATTTTGAGCCTTGGTCTTCACCTACAATTTTTACCCATCAGAATTCATTCCATTACCAAACTGACTACATCTTGATGCCTAACCTAACCTAACCTAACCTAATGATGTATTATATGAACCTCTCCATTCTTTTCATCAAATAGTGTCATAAATTTCTTTTTTCCGTAATTCAGTTAAGTGCAGTGTCATTTGTTATTTAATCTACTCACCTGACTTTCAGCATTCATTCATAGCACATTTCAAAAGCTTTTGTTGCCTTAGCCATTTATTTCCTATGTTTAACTTCCTTACAAGGCTACTCTCCAGTCAAATACCTCAGAAAAGACCTTTTTTTTTTACATTTAAATTTATATTCATTGTTAACAGATTTCTCTTTTTGAGCAGTGCTCTTCTTGCTATTGCCAGTGTTATTTTATCTACATCTACATACTTACTACGCAAGTCACCATACAGTGCATGGCTGAGGGTACCCTGTGCTACTACTATTTGTTTCCTTTCGTGTCCCACTTACAGATAGAGCAAGGGAAAAACGATTGTCTGTATGCCTCCTTATGAGCCCCAAACTCTCATATCTTATCTCTGTGGTCCTTAGATGAAATGTATGTTGGTGGCAGTATGATCGTTCTGCAGCCATTTTCAAATGTCTGTTCTCTAAATTTTCTCAGTACTAGTGATCCTTGGGAAAAGGATATTGTCTTTCCTCCAGAGATTTCCCTTTTCATTTCCTGAAGCAATTCCTGCATGTTGTTCAAACCTACTGGTAACAAATCTAGCAGCCCACCTCTGAATTTCTTCATTGTCTTACTGTAATCCAACCCAGTGTGGATCCTAAACGTTAGAGTGGTACTCAATAACAGGTTGCACTAATGTCCCATATGCAGTATCCTTTACAAATGTACCACACTTTCCTAAAATTCACTCAATAAACGAAAGTCAAGCATTCACATTTCTTACCAAAATCCTCATATGCTCATATTCCACTTTATGTCGCTTTGCAGTGTTACACCCAGATATTTAAACTCCATGATTGTGTCGAGCAGGACACTACTAATGCTGTATCTGAACATTACAGGTTTGTTTGCTCTACTCATCCACATTAACTTACATTTTTCTACATTTTGAGCTATGTTCCATTCAACACATCAGCTAGAAATTTTGTCCAGGTCATCTCGTAATGTCCTACAATCACTCATCTTCAACACTTCCCCTTACACCACAGCATCATCAACAGACAACTGCGGACTGCTGCCCGCCCTGCCCGCTAGATTATTTATGTATACAAAAAATAGTGGCGGTCCTATCACACTTCCATTGGGCATTCCTGATGATACTCTTGTATCTGCTGAAAACTCATCATGAATGACAACATACTGTGTCCTGTTATGAAGTCTTCAAATCACTCACATATATGATAACCTATTCTGTATGCTCATAACTTTGTTAACAATCTGCAGCGTGGTACGGTGTCAAATGCTTTTCGGAAATCTAGAAATGTGGAATCTGCCTGTTGCCCACCATCCATAGTTCAGAGTATATCACAAGAAGAAGGGCAAGCTGAGTTTCACACAAGCAGTGCTTTCTAAAACTTTACTGATTCATAGATATAAGCATTTTGGTCTCTAGGAAATTTATCATTTGAACTCGGAATATAATTCTGCAGCAAACTGATGTTAAGGACGTTGGGCTGTAGTTTTGTGGGCCTGTTCTTCTAACCTTCTTATATACAAGAGTCACCTCCACTTATTTCCAGGTGCTTGGGACTTTGCATTGGGCGAGAGGGTCACAATAAATGCAAATTAGTAAGGAGTCAATGCTATAGAATACTCTTTGTAAAACTGAATTGGGTTTCCATATGGACCTGGCGACTTATTTGTTTTCCGCTCTTTCAGATGTTTCTCCACACTATGAATGCTTATTACTATGTTGTCCATATGGGACTCTATGCATCAAATGACAGTATGTTTGTACAATTCTCCTGCCTGAACAACTTCTTAATTGTGGAATTAAAAACTTTGACTTTCGTTTTGCTGTCTCAACTGTTACACCAGACTTGTCAATGAGTTACCGAATGGAAAACTTAGACCCGCAAAACAATTTTACGGACCAGAATTTTCTTGGATTCTCGGCCAGATCCTTTCCTATGGTATGGTGCTAGTTGTGTACTGTGTGCATAGATCTGTTCAGAGGCGTATGAATCTCTACTAACTTTTGCCTTTCATTATTTGTGCATTTTCTTTTGAACCAAGATTGCAACAGCCTTTGCTTCCTCATCATTTTCCGAATTTCGTTGCTAAACCACAGTGGGTCTTTTCTGTCGTTAATCTACAACTAGGCATACACTTGTCCAGAGCATGATTTACAGTCTGTTTAAACTTTGCCCCTAATTCCTAGGTTTACATCATACTGGAACTAAATGATTGCAATTCACTGTCTAAGTGAGATGCTAACAACTGCTTACCTACTCTTTCTAGCAGAAAAACCCTCTCCTAGCCTTTTTGACTGATTTATCAACTTTGGAGCCATAATTGCTATGATACCTTGATCACTAATCCCCATCTCTATACTAATGCCATCAATAAGGTCCTCTATATTTCGGCCATCATCATTTATTTTGCTATCAAAATAGCAGAAGTCTACTACTACTTTCATTGCCCCATTTCTTAATCTAGTTCCCTCAACATCACCTGACGTAATTCCTTTGCCTTTGTTTTATGTTCATTGGTATTTATCTTGTAGAACTAACATCTTTCCAAGACATTAGCCATTCCATTCCATTGCTGCAAATACTTTGCTGTAACTGACAGAGTTACTTCATCAACAAACCTCAAAATTTTAAGATCTTCTCCCAGAACTTAAATTTACTTTCTGAATTTCTCCTTGGATTCCTTCACAGCTTACTCAGTATTCAGACTGAAGAACTTCTGGAATTGGCAATAATGACATTTCACTCCGTTCTAAACTACTGCTTCCCCTTCTTGTTCTATGACTCACAACTGCAATCTTGTTGCTGCTCAAGTTGTAGATAGCTTCTTGCTCCCTTGCTTTCTTTAATACTCCTATAGGCATCTTTCCTGTAGTCATTCATGTTTCTACAGCTTTGCATTTGTCCTCTGGCCCTACACATTTAACCATTTTGCACTTCCTTTTAATTTAGTTTTCAGATGTCTGTATTCCCTTTTGCCTGCTTCATTTTTATATTTGCTCCCTTGCTCAGCCAATTTCAGTACCTCATGTGTTATTCAGGGATTTCTTATGGACCATGCTCTTTTTTCTGCGATCCTTTACTGCCTTTGCTGTTTCATCTCTAAAAAATACCCATTTGTTTTCAGTCATTTCTTTCATCTTTTTCCATCAATTGTCGTATAATGCTTCCTTTGAAACTCTGAACAACCCTTGATTTTTTTTGGAAAATGGCTAAGCAGGGATGGCTAGAGGACAACTGTAAGGATGTAGAGGCATATATCACTAGGGGTAAGGTATATTCTGCCTACAGGAAAATTAAAGAGACCTTTGGAGAAATTCTGAGTGATGCGATTGTGACCCTTGTCGCAAAGACATCAAGAGAAGGGTTGAGGTATGGGTAAGAGGAGGTGTGATGTGTCCACAGTGGCATTGGGCAGAATTATGGTGAAATGTGGTGCCAACATGATAACATTAACCCACCTTCACCTGAAATGAGTTTGTGAACTGTGGCCTTTCTTTTTTTGCAAGTGTCGACACTGCCTTATTGAAGCATTTCAGAAGCTGAAGGTGACACAAGGTCTCATGCTTTTGCACCATTACAGAGGAAGGCTTTAGAACTTTAAAAGTCAAATGAGCTTCTACATCACAATGGGAAAAATAGATGGGTTTCAAAAAAGTAACCCTTTAGTTTTGTTGCACAGTTTATTATGCTTATCATAATGTCAGATGGAAATTGATCCAGAGCATCTTGATTGATACAAGCTAATATTTTACTACTGTAGAACCATTGGAACTG
Organism: Schistocerca nitens; assembly: GCF_023898315.1. Taxonomy (NCBI): domain Eukaryota; kingdom Metazoa; phylum Arthropoda; class Insecta; order Orthoptera; family Acrididae; genus Schistocerca; species Schistocerca nitens. The sequence goes on from NC_064615.1 coordinate 57,615,889, forward strand.
TTTATGATAGTCAAGTTGATAAATATTGTGTTGAAAGCTGTGCCACAATAATGGATCACTATGTACTCAATCTTGTATTACTTGGCAGTTTACAAGCTACCAGGCAGTTTACAAGCTACCAGCAGAAATTATCTTAGGGTTCATAAAATAGCTAGGACCACTTGGAATACAATTATATAGACTTAAATAGGAAATCATTTTGGAGACTGTAATGTTGAATTTCTATCAGACAATAATGAGAAGAGCTGGAGTTGTTGATGTCCAGTTGTGGATGGTTTTCTACAGTGAAATTCCCTATGAGAAGGACATAGTGCAACAACCGTTCACAATTTTATGATTTAGACGTGAAAGCAAACATTAAAAATAATGTGTACCAAGCAGCTATGTTTAGATTACAGAAAAAAATATTGTATCACAGAATCATAAAAAATTAAAATTTAACTCTTTCTTGAACATAATTATATGTACAGGGTGGCGCACGAAATGTGTTACCATTTGAATATAAACTTTATTGTCAATACAATCTGAAAGGAACATATACTATAATGAAGAGCCGTCCATGGAGATTTGTTCTAACTCAGCACATGCTCAATATGTCCACCATTTCGTTTCCTAACTTCCTTCAAACGAACACTGAAGTTGGTGATTACCCTAAGGCACATGTCTTCCGTAATTTCACTGCAAGCTTGAAGAATAAGTCTTCTGAGCTCCATTAAATCACGTGGACATTTCGGGAAAATTTTTTCCTTTAAGTACCCCCAAAGAAAAAAATCACATGGATTGAGGTCTGGACTATTGGGGGACCAATTTTGTGCATCATTGAAGCAACCTGGAAACCTGAGTGAAATGATCCGCATGTCGAAATGCTCGTGTAAAAACTCCAACACAGTGTTTGCAGTATGTGGCCTTGCTCCATCTTGCATGAACCACTGTGTGTTGAAGGGCAAGGCAGTAGCAAGAAGCTGTGGAATGAAGCTATTGCGAAGCATGCTCAAATAACGCTCGCTGTTCACAGTTTCTTCAAAGAAAAAGGGTCCAATAAGTCCGTGACTGGAAATTGCTGCCCACGCTGTAATCCTCGGAGCATAATGTTGTCGTTCATGAAGCACTTGTGGGTTTTCAGTGGCCCAGAAGTGTACATTTTGTTTGTTAACCACACCGTCTAAATGAAAATGCGCCTCGTCTGAAAATCAAACGTTGTTGAGAGTTTCTTCCCTATCCTCCGCCCACTGAGCAAACAGCAGTCTCTACTGCTTGTGTTCTTCAGTGAGCTTCTGTGCACAGGTCATCTTGTATGGGTACATATGGAGGTCACTTTTAAGAATGCGTTGAACGGAGCGTCTGGATATTCCCAGTTGCACTGCTGCCTTTCTACACGATTTCCCGGGACTCCTCTGTACAGCAACTCGTACTGCTTCAATATTCTTCAGCAAACAAACAGGCTTAGGCCAAGGTCGCTTCGCTTCCAATACTGTTCCTTCCTGTACAGATTTATTGTACAACCTGTGGATGGTCTTCTTGTAAGGGACCCATTGTGTGTTAAACTGTTGTCGAAAATGCCTCTGAGTCACAACAAGGCTTTTCGTTTCATGAAAACGTAACAATTGCTGATCGTTGCTGTGTCGTCAGTCTTCCATTGTCAGCCATTGCTGCTTACTAGTCTCCTAGTGGCAGTATCATGAATTACACGTCATTCGTAACTCATTTGTTTTTCCAAGCTCTGTTGATACTTCTATAGAAATCTCAGCAGGATATCTAATGTGCACCGTAAATTGTGAAAGAAACAATTGGTAACACATTTTGTGTGCCACCCTGTATTTTGTGTCTTGTTTTTCCCTAAAACAAATTTTTAAAAGTAGACAAGTAAGGACAGGGGATGAAGAACTCCTGAAATTAAGTATTTGTTCTAGGAAAAGAGAACTCTACTTAGTTCAGATGACAATCTGCAATCAAGAGTTGATACTCCAGTACCACAAACATTGTGAAATCCTCTAGTTTTTTTTTTAAATTTTTTTTTTTTTTTAAAGGCAAAATGCATGTGCTGTACTCAAACAGCAAAAAACTTCCAAGAATAAAACAAAAACAAGTTGAAATTTTATTCTGTCTGCTATATGGCAGGCTGAAGTGTTCATTATTGAGCTGTATAACAAGTGGCATTACATCGTAAACAGGGCTCTGTTTTTACAAATGTAGATACAGTCAACTATTTTCTTTGAAAAATACAAATGTAATCAACTAAATATTTAGCTGTCAGTAGGAGATGAGCATCAGCTATTTCATGTAACTAAGGAAGCACCAGCTCGTTTCAGTGCAGGAGTTTTCTTTCTGACTTGCTAGGTTAAATTTAGCTGGCATGAGCTCAAGTAGTACTAAGCAGTGTCATAATAGTTTATTGTTAATGCAGTGTACAGTTAGGTTTCTAAGATATGCTTCCATGTAGCTCAATGAGCAGACAGTCACTGTTTCCTTTATCTTCCTTTTGCTTTTTACTCTTTTGTCTTTGCCGTCATCCCCCTCCCCCCTGCATCCTCTCTCCCTTTATTTTTCTCTAGTTCTGAATTCTAGTATTAATTCCTCTTCTTCTTACTCCGTGTTTTTACTATTCATCATCTCTGAACTGAACTGGCATATTACTTTCTTTTGAGTCATCAGTTTTCTGACTAATTTTGCATGGCTCACCCAACCTCTTCATCTCAGAATAGCACTTGTACACTATGTGATCAATTATTTGTTGGATGTATTTCAGTCATTGTCTTCCTTTAGAGTTTTTACCCTCTACAGCTCCCTCTAGTATTATGGAGCTTATTCCCTCCTGTCTCCACACATGTATCATCTGTCCCTCCTTCTTGACAGTGTTTTCCAGGTTTCCTTTCTTCGCTGATTCTATGGAGAACCTCCTAATTCCTTATCTTATCAGCCCATATAATTTTCAACAATCTTCTTTAGTACCACATCGCAAATGTTTCATTTCTCTTCTGTTCTGGTTTTTCCTACGCCCACTATTCACTACACTGTGCTCCTAATGTACATCCTCTGAAATTTCTTCCTCAAATTAACACCTATGTTTGATACTAGTTGACTTCTTTTGGCCAGGAATAGCCACTTCGCCTTTGGCGGTCTGCTTTTTATTTCCTCCTTGGTTTGTCCATCATATGTTATTTTGCTTCCAAGATAGCAGAATTCCTTAACTTTGTTTATTTTGTGTTCATCAGTTTTGATGTTGAATTCCCTGCTCCTCTAATTTATGCTGCTTCTAATTACTTTTGCCTATCTTTACTCTTGATCCATATTCTGTACTCATCAGACTGTGTAGTCCATTCAAAAGATCCTGTAATACTTCCTCATCTTCACTAAGTATAGAAATTCTATCAGTGAATCTTATCAGTGATTTCCATTCACCCTGAATTTTAATCCCTCTCTTTATCGTCTGCCCCTCCCCCCTCCCCTGACCCTCCATTGAACAATGTGGATGAAAGAATGCGTATCTGCCTTGTATCCTTTTTAATCTGAGTACTCGGTCTCCCAGTCTTATTGGTCCCTCTTGACTCTTGTACATATTTTATGTTACTCATCTGTCACTATAGCTTACTTCCATTTTTCTCAGAATTTCAAACATCTTGCACTACTATTGTCAAATGCTTTTTACACGTTGACAAATCCTGTGAACATGTCTTGATTTTTGATTTTTCATCAGTCTTGCTTCAATTACCAAGTGCAACATCAGGACTGCCTCTCTGGTGACATTATCTTTCCTAAAGCCACATTGACCATCATCTAACAGATCCTCAGTTTTCTTTGCCATGCTTCTGTATATTATTCTTTGCCAGCTACTTTGGATGCATGAACTGTTAAGCTGGTAGTTCTCGTAATCAGTTGTTCTTGCTGTCTTCTGAGTTCTGTGGATGATATTTTTCTGAAAGTCTGATTTTATGTTGCCAGTCTCGTAGATTCTACACAAAAGTTTGAATAGTCATTTGGTTGCCACTTCCCCTGATGATTTTAGAAATTCTGATGGAATGTTATCTATCCCTTCTGCCGTATTTGATCTCAAGTCTTCCAGAGCTCTTTTAATTCTATAGTGGATCCCCTATCACTTCCATATTGATCTGGTTTCTTTTTCTTGTCACATCATTACACAATTCCTCCCCCTCACAGTGGCCTTCAGTGTACTATTTCCACCTATCAGCTCTGCCTTCTGTGTTTAATAGTGGAATTCCCGTTGTATTCTTAACGTTGCCACCCTTGTTTTTAATTTAACTGAAGGTTGTTTTGACTTTTTTATGTTCTGAGTTAGTCCTTCAGACGATTATTTCTTTTTCGATTTCTTCACATATTTCCTGCAACTGTTTGAGCTTGGCTTGCCTGCAATTTTTATTTATTTTTGTTCCTTGTGATTTATGTCGCTGTATTCCTGTCTCTCCCTTAACATTTTTGTACTTCCTTGTTTTGTCAGTCAGGTTTACTCGCAGTTACCTTTCTAGTGTGTATGTTTGTGATTAACATCTGTGACTGCTCGTGTTAGAAATGTCCACACTCTACAGCTGAACTGCTTGCCTAGATATTCCTTATCACAGTATGCACATCTTTAGCAAACTTCAAACATGTCTCATACTTCAATATCCCGCTTCTGTCCACACTGATTCTTCTGTACAATTCTCTTAAACTTCAGTCTATAATATATTGTTACTGAATTGTGATTTGAATCTATATCTGCTCTTGCATAAACCTTACAATCCAATGTCGTATTTCAGAATCTCCGTCCGACTTTGATGTTATCCTTCTGGAATCTTCCCAAACCTCCATGCCTTTTAAAATAAAACCACTTCCTCTTGCGATTCTTGAATGGAGTATTCCTATTACTAGGTGAAATTTATTGCAGAGATCTGTTAGTCTTTCTTCTTTCTCATTCCTGCTTCCAAGCCCATATTCTCCCATAACCCTTTTGTCTACTTCTTCCCTTACTATCGTGATGATTATTAGATTTTCATTTTCCTTTGCGTACTGGTTTATCCTTGCAGTATCCTTATATATTTTCTCTCTTCAGCTTCTGCTTGCTACGTTGCCATGTATACCAGAGCTGTTGCTGCTGGTGTTGGTTTGCTATTGATTCTGATGAGGAGAACTGTTCACACCAACCCACTCTCTGCCATGCCTTTCTATTCATAACGAATCCTACTTCTGTTATACCATTTGTTTCCATTGTTGGTATTACCCTATATTTATCTGACCACAAATCCGTGTATTCTTTCCAGTTCAGTTCACTGACACCCCCCCCCCCTCCCCCTCCCAATATCTAGAGCAACCCTTACCATTTCCCTTATTAGATTTGCTAGCTCCCTGTGGTGTTCAGACTTCTCACATTCCACTCGCCGACTCATAGAGCATCATTCTTTTGTTGGTTATTTAAACTTTTTCTCAAGGTCACCTCTCCCATCACAGTCCCCTCTTGGGAACTAGAATAGGGGGCTGATCTGGAGATTTGCCAATAGAGAGATCACTATGACACTTTTTCAGTTACTGGCCACATGTCCTGTGGGTAAACCTTAAGTGTCTGTAGTGCTGTGGTTTCCATTGATTTCTGCACCCTCATGGCATTGATCATTTCTGATTGCTCTGCCTTTTAGGGGCAGAGTCCCACTTCAAGTGCAGGAGAGTGCCCTGAACCTCTGTCTGCTTCTCTGTCCTCTGATAAGGCCTTTGACAGAATGAGGGTGACTTCTTATGCTGGATGTCTTGGGCTGTCATTGCTGATGAGTTTTATTCAAAAGTAGCTGACAAACCCAGCATTGCGTGGGTACTCGTTTTTCCAAATTTCTATTATAAACCAGACGTTATATGTACTCCTGCCATAGATTCCGTGCGATATTATCCCTGATGCTTTCAGTACTCTGAGTGCAACTGCTTTGGGTGTCTGCAACACGATCTTGTAAACGTCTCTATGGCAATGCCTCATCATAGCTCTATACATAGTAATTGGTTTTGGCCTACAGCTGTTTGCACTTCACATTTGAAATCTATCAAAAGTGCTGCAAGGTGTCAGGGATTTCCTTAAGTTGACTTGACTGTACTAGTGACTTAGTAGTAAAGAATGAATGTATGAAAACTTCATGCATGACGCAGCATTTTTTCATGCATCTCATTGCTTATGAAGACATAGCTCCTGAACTATGATAAGTGGGTGCTTCTTACCCAGACAGTGATTTTTGCCTGACAGTTATGGATATTGCGCATTGAGTTTGGTTGAAAATGGCCCTGTGGTTTAGGTGCAAATGTGACACGTATGTACATCCATCAATTTTCATAATATGCATTGATTTAAGCAGTAGCTAGATTTGAACCCGGCACCTGGGATCTTTTGATTATTAACCAAAGACAGTATCCTGGACTACTTGGCTACTTATTAATGTACTGTCTTTGCCTTCCCACTTTCTCTCCTACACCCCCCCCCCTCCCCCACTTTCCTCTTTATCTCCCCTCACTGTCACAACAAGTGGGTCATCTCATCCCATAGTCTGAGAGACCTGCCCTTCCTTTTTAATCTTTCACAGTCTAACCTGCTATTAGTTCTGAAAGCTAGGGTTATTTATGCATGTACTTTTATATGTATCTGTCTGCAGTGAAGATATTTCTTTTGAAGGAAAATAAAGGCCAGCAATTTTATCTTATAATTTTATAGTTATGTAAGTTTAATTTCCCTTTCGATATAATTGACACTATTTACTGTTGCATTATCTAAAAAAAATATTCGTTGGTGCTAAGGTTGGTTTGAACACCTCTCACTAATTATGATACATTAGATGATAGGTGGCCCTGATTCTCATCTGACTTGAGGAATAACTGACGCAGACAATTTAATACAGATTCTTATTGATAATGCATTTTGTCATTTTTTTTTTCACATATAGGGAATTGTCAGAAGTAAAGTGGTGTTAAACCAGGGACTGAATCCCAAAACTTTGGATTTGCAGTTTGCCACTTTGTACATAAGTCACTAAAGCAGTACTACAGTATTAAACAGCTAACCCAGGGCATTGACTCCATTGCAGGTTCTCTCTCTAAAGGTTTCCAGAGGCAACAAAAATTTGATTTTCAATATTTCATACAGTTATTGACTGAGTTTAAATATGTAAAACGCTGTCATAATCTGCCCAGTGAGAACTATAATCTCGTGTTAAACATCTAACACAGTTAGTGAAGTATTACAGTTAGAAACTGTGTGTCTTTCTTAAGGCAGTGTAACTCACAGCACACACATTAGCTGGACTATATCTATCCAGTATTTGAGAATGAGAGCATTTAGTGACTTCCTTCAAACTTAACACATAATTTCAAACTGTGACAAAACTTGATCTCAATGACATTCCCCACTAGATGATGAAAGAAAAAAAAAAGAAGTTTACCACTTACTACACTTTTGCTGTCCATGCAGTAAAACTGCAACATGAGGCTTGAAATTTTAATGTATTACTTCTTTACTACTAACTCAATCACACAATTTGAGAGATATCACATTTTGTTCGTGGGAGTTCGATTCTTTAAAGAATCGAGGGTGGGAGGTCAATTACATCTTATTAGTGCAGCATGGAGGAGCAATTTATCACAGTACTTCCTCCCACAAATGTGTTCCTACACTTGTTGCGAATTACTCATTGTTCTCCTTAGTGCAATTTGCAATACATGACCCAGGATTAAATTAATGCAAAAGGGCTTCTAGATTGGGATCAACTGGATGTCCCTAGATGATATGAAGTCGGGCTTCCATTACATTTATTATTGGTTTGATTGCAGAGTACCATGACTGAACCTGACCTAGAAGATATTGTAAACCCAAAGCTAGCACAATATTTGCGGGAGAAGAAGACAAGAAAACAAGTAGACTGTTCTGAGACAAAAACTGACATTGAAGAAACAGAGTCACAGGAGCCACTTTCTGAAGATGAAAATTTTATTCCAGAAGAAGAACATACGTGGTAAGCCAGTTTGCTTCAAAATTAAAATCAAACTTTCAGTTTGAGTATTATCTGTAATGACTAAAATTTTACAGTTGCCAGAAAATTCCATTGAAGGTATGCTTCCCAAGGGACAGAACAGTTCAGAACACAATAAAATTGGTAAAACACCAAAGGAAAATTGAAGAAATGATAAGAGAGGTCAAAAAGGTAAGAAATGTTTGTAATCTTGACAGTATGTGCTTTGTTCCTAACAAGAATGACCAGATCATTGTGCTGTATGACATTATGTATCACATGTGAAAGATGCACAATGAGTAATTAGTAGACATGTATGTGGTCTTTTCTGCTTAAGCAATCTCCCATTGAACGTTTTTAGATTGTATTGTGGAAATAGATTATATGATTTCACTAGGAAATTGAAAATTTTTATGACTGTATAATTTTCTGCTCGTAGCCCCTCAGGAAGTCCACATTCTGCATAGTGGAGGTCAGTTTTTTTTGTAATGTTAAATTTATGGTAATATTGTTACCAGATACTGATAGGTGGTTTATTAGACACACACACACACACACACACACACACACACACACACACACACACCTCCACCTCCGTAACCAACACTGCTAGTGGAATGATGTTCCACACACACACACACACACACACACACACACACACACACACACACACACCTCCACCTCCGTAACCAACACTGCTAGTGGAATGATGTTCAAAGAGATTTTTGTCATAGGAGTTTGTCTGATAAGTAGAGAAGAGATGGTACCTTACAGTTCCTGATTGCTAAACTGTGCAAAACGTCATTGATTGAAACTCAAACATATTCTACAGCATCTCATGAAGTAGGAGTAATTAACAACATTGATGGTGACCTTTAATTCTAATATACAATTAGTAGTGCCCTTGGTGCTATTTGAGACAAGATTACTACGTCCTGGTATTGATGTCACTCTGTCCACTGTCTTCTTTCTGTAATTGCTGCCTTCCCCCCCCCCCCCCCCCCCCCCACACACACACACACACAAAAGACAAAGTAGGGAGGGAGTACTGTGCATTGGGTTGTGTGGCAGATGGTTTAAGGGCGTGGGAACATGCCTACTAGCAGGGGCTGTATCGTGCTTGAGTGTGGAGTAGACAGCTGGGAATCACATACTGAGTGTGGCGTGAAGTAGTACTATGTTGTTAGTTAATATTTATTGTTTGAGCACTGCTATGCTCCTCCAGCCATACCATCAATGTTAGTTGCACCTATAGAAGGTTAACAATAATTTCATAAAGTCATTAACTAAAGTGAAAATGTAAATGAGAACACATCAACTTAGTCGTTATTGATGGCAGACAATGGACCAACCAGAAACACTCTGAATAAGAAGGTGTCAAACTGTTGTTGTAATTCACTAGGAGTCTTCTACCAGGTATGAGTGAGGCAATGTGGTTCAGTATGATCAAGTGGAATATGAGACTGATAACTATTTATCGCAGTTAATAGTGCCTCAGAAAACATTGTGCAACACGCACTTTCGACAGTATAGTGTAACGAATTATTGAAAATCATTTGTCTCATTGAACAGTGCCTTGGTGAATGGTTATGTGAAGTTTTAACATCTTGTACTACTGTGAATTATTAGGTTGTGTCTTGTGGTGCTCTGATGTAGTTAGCTTCTGCGGAATTTGATTTAATGAATGAACATAATCAGGCTTGTACTTGTGTTTCTTTATTACTGCTAAACACTAGTGAATAAAGATCAAGTGGAATCCTATGTTTTGTTATTTTTTATAGCACTGGATTTTTTCCCACACTGCCATTTCAATTTAGCACAGTTTGTCATTTGCATATCTAGCACAGTTTGTTGTTTCCATGTCAAATCCTGCACCTATATGGAGAAGAAGCCAGTCGGGATGAGATCTGTGAGACAGCTTTAGAAGATGTGAGGTAAGGGAACCAAAATCAGTGACGTTAGGAAAGTGAAAAGACATATGCTCAGAAATTTTAGTATTTGATAGAACATGTCATTTCCGCATTTTGTGAAATCCACTATTTAACAGATAGGTAGGTGAACACTATAATAGTAACCCACCATTGCCATTATTGTGTGTGTGTGTGTGTGTGTGTGTGTGTGTGTGTCCAAGCATTGCACTTGGTATCCATAACGGGGAATGGCCAGTAGACTGTGCTTAATGGGTGTGGCAGAAGTACTAATGGACAGTGGACATTTTGAAATTTAAAATCATGTGTGACCTATGCCAAACAGTGATGAAAGTGGGAGAAATTTAAACCAGTGCGTAAAAAGAACAGTGGCACTTAATGACGGTAAAATTTGAAGAACAGTGAATATTTAGTGTTGGTAAGACTTTGAATAGTGGCAAGAAATATTTTTTGAACTGTCGTTATCGAAACAATGATGATTACTGGTCATTTTGAACATTTAGATTTGATGACAAATGAACAGGGGAAATAGTGTAGAAATTGTTTGGTGAACTGGAGTGGCATTAGTTGATGTTTAGTTATACGGCATGTTAGAGTTGTTATGCTGAAACAGTTGCCATTACAAACCGAACTGAAAGTGTGAAGATGTGGACATTGAATGGCATATGCATTTTGAAGTATGGTGATGATGGAGGCATGATACCCATGGCTGACAACGCAGATCGATGGTGGCATTGTTGTAATGTCAACTTCAGTGGTGTGCAGAGTGGCAGCTGAGACACTGCATCTGACCATCAGTGGCAGTGGTTACCAGAGTCTGGCAGGTATCTCACAAGGGATGCTGTTTTCAGTGCGTGCAGACTCAACTGTGAGACGGTGCGGAGGTGGCAGGTGACTTTGCAGTTGTTAATGTAAGTTGTGCTTACATTATTATTAGAAAAAGAGACTTTTATTATAATTTTATAAGATAGTTTTGTAATTTAAAATTGTTTTGATTTGTGACTCAGTAAACATGGCTTCTGCTAATGGAAATGTGGATAATGAAGCAATCACTCAAGTGAATGTTAATAATAATGGAAAGAATGATAATGAATTAGTTAATGTCAGTGTGGGTAATGACACCACTATCCAGGCAGATGTTCATAGTGCTGAAAATAGTGACGAGTTATTCAGTAATGGTGAAAGTAATCTACCACCATTGAGTAAATCTCGTGTCGTAGCGTATCATGAGACTGTTGGAGTAAATGGCAAACAAGAAATTGATGACAGTACACGTCAAGTTGAAGCAACAGGATTATCAAGCAGTGATGGTGAAGTTAGTGTTGGAACATCAGAAGAGTGTAGTCTTTGGAATATTATGTATACACTAAGACAGCTTCAAAAACAAATCAAAGGAATAATGTGAGGTTGACTACGAGATTTACTAAAATTGATGAGTGTAATAAAATTTTGTGTAGTAAAATTGACCAAACTAATAATGAATTAAAACAAACTAATGATAATTTGATTAAGGACATTAGACAAACTAATAATGAGTTAAGATGAACTGGAAAGAATCTAGCAAATAAAATTGAAGAGGAAATTGATTGGCTGCCAAAGCTTTTAAGGAATTAAAGAGGAAAGTTAGGGTTAAATTGTCTAAAATTAACGCTGAAATGAAAAGCACGAAGGAAATGTGTAGCATAGAAAATCAAAAGATGGACACCAGAATTGATCAGCTGAACAGTTTGTTGGAGAAAACAGAAGGGGAATTGTAAGCAAGGATTATCTCCAAAAATCAAGTAAAATTATAAGTTTAGTGAACTAACATATAGTGTTGATCAATTAAGGAAAAATAGGAGATAATATTGCTCAGTATTGTTTTAACAGTATAGCACATTTCATTGCTGGAATTATCCAAATAAAGAAAAAAGTAGATGACAATATTGGTGGAATAATTTATATCTTAGTGTCATTATAGAGGAGGTGAAGCTATTGAAAAGACAAAAGAAATAGAAGAATCTGTAACTAAAAATATTGAGGTTAGTAAGCAGAAATTAAATCAATATGGTGCTCAAGTTGAAAATAGCATTAGAAAACTGTTAGAAGCTTGGTATTTGCAGGAAAGCTATCTGATTGGAATAGGAAGCTGTGATGCAGTTGATGACAGCTTTTTTGTGGGTATGTGAGTTCCATCAGTTTTCAACAAGGGTAAAGCATGGGATGACAAAGGAAAATGGCTGTGTCATTAGTAGGTTGGGAAGTCAAGCATTATCATGTGGAATGAGAATGATTTCTTCCTGAAGAATATATGATGAATTTGCAAGTGCTGTCCTTTAACAGTATTGGTCAAACACTGTGCAAAGTAGCGTGCACAGTGTCATTTTAATTGAAAGAAGTATTATTGACAGTGGGTGTCAAAGTTATAAAGAATTCTTTCAAAATTATTGGTAGCGAACTTTACATTTCGGTGATCCTCTGAAGGAAAGGGATTCAATTTCTGTTGTGTGGGTCAACTAACCTAAGAAAAGAATATTAGAATTCTGAAACATTGTGTTGACGATATGTTGCATGCTCTTGAACAGCTGGTTTCATTGTCTGGCATAAGTCTATATAAAGGAGGGAGAGGTAATGGATGGAGATGGAATAACCAAGGTAATAGACAAAGAGACATCTGTAGGTAAAATTATAGGGACCCACCTGCTAGAGGCAGAGGTGGATGGAAACATGGAAGATTCCACAATAATAACAGACAATATCAAAGAGAGGCAAGAGATGGCATAGAAAGGATAAGGCCAGATTCGGAGAATGAAGTTTCTGTGATAAAGGAAGAGCTGTATTTGAAGTTAATGGGGGAAGTGATATTCCAGAATTGCCAGTGAAAGGGATGAGAATTATTAGAGCCATTGGTGCTAAAAGTAAGTTAGTAAAGAGCCAAGTGATGTTTGCTAATCGAGATTAAAGGTAGGAGGATTAGTGTGAATGTAATGATCATTCCTGGATTGTGCGTCAAATTAATTTTGGGGATAAAGTGGTTAATGGAGGCTTTTGCTGTGTTAGATTTAGCAAGAGGAATTGTTAAGATAGGTATAGGTAGAGAGGAAGATGAGTTGTTATTTATGGGATGTTTGATCCCGAAGGATAAACAGAGTGAGGTTCGTATTAAAGAACTAAAAGTTAATGATTACTGTGAGGAAATTGGAAATGGAAAATAGAAGTTGTAGATGGCACAAATTGAGAAGCTGGGGAGGCAATGACTTGTACCCTGTTTAGTGAGGAAAAACTGTTGCAAAATAATATAGATGAGAATAGTGGACATGATGTGTGTAGGTTGATGAGATGTCTTAATGACGTCTTGAGAAAATATTGATGACATAATTAGTGACCGAGTAGTGCACTTGGAAAGTATGGGATTTGATAGAAGAGAATCACTAAGGAGGTTGTTGAGGAAACATGTAAAAGTATTTTGAGATACTGGTCTAAGGAGGGACTATGTCGTCTGATTCAAAGTAAATAGCATAGTCCATTTAAATTGAGACCTATAGCAAAACAGGAAGTGATAGAAAAAGCACAAATTCAGTATTTCAGCCCATTAGTTGTGGTCTTAAAGAAAGAATGATCTGTAAGAATAACCCTGGATGTGAAAGCATTAAACAAAACTCTTATTCCACAAATGAATAGTTTATAAATATTGGAGGAGCAGTTTCAAAGATCAAATAATATTCAGATTATTAGTAGTATTGATCTGATGGACAGTTTCTGGCAGATACTTTCAGCTGAAGAATGTAAAAATTTACAGCTTTTGTTTACATGGCTCAGTGTTATGATTTTTAATGTGGTACCCTTTGGTCTAAATATTTCTGTATCAGCTTGTGTCAGAGTGTTAGATGGTGTACTATGAGAGGAATTACTATCGAAGGTGACATGTTGCGTGGATGATTCCAGTGAATGGTTGGAAAGAACATAGCGGAGTTTTGGATCAGGTGTGGAGTAATAATATCAAAGTTAAAATTAAAAAATTGGAATTTAGATGAAAGAAATTAAATTTTTGGGACGTATCATTTCAGCAAATGGTATTAGGCTGAATTCTGAAAACATATAAGCAATTAAGAAGGTACTAGAACCCAGAAGTAAAAAAATAGGTTAAAACTTTTCCTTGGATTATGTAATTTTTATAGAAAATTTGCAAATAATCAGGCTACGAATGCACAGGCTTTCTATATCTACATCTATACTCTGCAAACCACCGTGAGTTGCATGGCGGAGGGTGCGTCCCATTGTACCAGTTTTTAGGGTTTCTTCCTGTTCCATTCACATATGGAGTGCAGCAAGAACGATTGTTCGATGAGGTTTTGATATTGCAGCTGGATCATGTTGACTTCTTACCACAATATTTTGGCTGGCAATCGTCAAGCCATCTTCAGGTAAATGTACGCCACTGGAGACTGCAAGTTTCCGGGAGTCTGCTTTGTAGCAAAAATTGGCCCAGAAACGCATGCGCATTGGCGACCGTCACAGGAGTGTCCTGTATCGAAATCCGTGCCCCCTGAAAATACTGTTCTATCTGTAGTGTGCAGGCACATGCGTAAAGGTGAAAACTGCACGTCCGTCCTGCTGGAATGCATGCTTGCATCGCTAGAAACCAGACGTCAGATGTCACCAGGCATGTCATTATGAATAAACTGTTTTCTCTCAGAACAAATTAGAGAGATCACCGGGTCCCAAGCCTCGTCCAGTTGAAAACTGCCGTCACAATTTATAAGATCCAGCGGATAAGGGGAATGATACAGTGCTGTTGCCACGTGAGGGTTATGAACAGAAGAATTATAACTTGCTGAGTGAACCAATGTGTTGGAAGATTGACAAAGACCCCACTGTGAAAGTGGAAAGGAAAATATCAGCACTGCTGAATTCTTCTTCTATTCCGCAAAAAGTGGCCAAAAGACTAAGACCTTGCCTCCCAGGTTATACGGTCTTCCGAAGATCCATAAAAAAGAGGTTCTGTCAGTAATATTGATGCCCACATGTATGATTTGGCGAGCTACCCAAGCACGACTCACGCCCCATCCTCACAGCTTTACTTCCGCCAGTACCTCGTCTCATGCCTTCCAAACTTGGGTAGCCCAGTTGGTAGAGCACTTGCCCGCGAAAGGCAAAGGTCCCGAGTTCGAGTCTCGGTCCGGCACACAGTTTTAATCTGCCAGGAAGTTCCATATCAGCGCACACTCCGCTGCAGAGTGAAAATCACATTCTGGAAACATCACCCAGGCTGTGGCTAAGCCATGTCTCCACAATATCCTTTCTTTCAGGAGTGGTAGTTCTGTAAGGTTCGCAGGAGAGCTTCTGTAAAGTTTGGAAGGAAGGAGACGAGGTACTGGCGGAAGTAAAGCTGTGAGGATGGGGCGTGAGTCGTGCTTGGGTAGCTCAGCTGGTAGAGCACTTGCCCGCGAAAGGCAAAGGTCCCGAGTTGGAGTCTCGGTCTGGCACACAGTTTTAATCTGCCAGGAAGTTTCATATCAGCGCACACTCCGCTGCAGAGTGAAAATCTCATTCTGCATCACCTTGTTTACCAATTGGTGTGGATAAAGTTGACTTTAAAGATAACAGTGGGAAAAATGTTAGTATATTGGTGTTAAAAAAAGGTCCATTTGAAAGCTATGTAAAGAGAGTTTTAAAAGATATGAGGAGAGAACATAATGATGATGATCTAAGAGTGGTTAAGACTATATGGGGGATGAGAAACGAATATAAGTTGCAGAAATAATACATAATTAAGGATAAGGTGTTGTTCTGTAGGGTCAAGTCCAGAAATAAATTATTGGAAAATATGTTTGCCAGAAAGTGTCATTTAGAATTTTGTACACTGAACGCACCTTGCATATGGTCATTATGATCCCAAAAACTGTACAAACAAGCCCTGCAGCCAGGCGACTAGCGCGAGTTTTGGTGTTCTCGTAAAGAGAAGTCATTTTAGATTGTAAAACATACAGTTTACTACTGATTACTTGGTGAATAGGTGTATTAGTGTGCCTTTTAAGTGTACCATTAAAGGTTTCATTTTTCTTTACGTAATACAGCAGAAAACGCGAAAAGATCCTACAGTCGTATGTTTACGTTTTGCCGCAGCAAATCTATAGAATTTCGTTCAATTGTTCTTTGCTCTCTCCAGCAATTTAACTGTAGCGTACCTCTTCATTATTTAACTAGCATTTCCGGAAAGTAGTGTAAAGTTTAAGTTGTTATTTCAGAAACTTTGCACTGTTGTTTTTGTTTACACATAGTTGCATATAGGCCAAATTTGTGGAACCATATTTTCGTGTTCATCTGTAATTTAACTAACTTATTCTTAATTAACTATTACGTTTATCACGAGTGATAAAGTGCTTTAGAATTGTTACGTCGGGGCTTTGGTGTGATGGGTGCTGTAGTTTTTTCCATGTGGGCGACTGTAGTGGCGTGGGAATAGGGGAAGTAAATGAGACTCATCAGTGGTTTTGTAGGATTTATAGTAGAGATAGGAAGATACTAGAACAGGAGGGGAAAATTGCCACCCTTTAGGCTGAGTTAGACAAGGCCAGGGGAGATCTTTACAGGTTAAGGAGGGAGAAGGGTAAAGAGAGGTGGGAAGTGACAACAGGCAACAGGAGGAACAGGCCTAGAACTTTGTCTGACAGCTTCGTGGTGAATGTGGAATATAGATTTGACCTGTTGCTTCAGTTAGAAGCTGGTGAGCCTCAAGCAGTTGCAGGTGTAGACAGGGCACAACAAACTTTCAGCAGCAAATTGAAAAGTAAGAATGTAGGGAAATCAGTAAAGAGAAAGAAAGTGTTGTTGTCAGGTAGTTCCCATGGAAGAGATGTTGGCCAACTTTTGCAGGATGAACTGGGGTCAGAATACCAGGTCACCAATTTTTTTAAACCTAGTGCTGGTCTGGAGCAGGTGACAGAGGATTTAGGATCACTTTGCAAAGATTTCACTAAGGAAGACACCGTGGTAATAGTGGGTGGGGCAGGTAATAGTATTGACAGAGATCCTGGGTACAGTATAGAGTGTGACCTGGCAAAGATTGCATCAGCATCGAAGCATACTAGTGTTGAGTTTGTATCTGTTCTTGGGCGCCATGACCGACCTCATTTGAACTCTTCTGTCAAGAGAGTTAATTTGGAGTTGGAACTGCTGCTTATGTTGGGTGCAGGATCACACATTGGTGTGGTTCCTGTTGAATCTCTCAATAGATGGGATTATACTAGGCATGGCCTTCACCTCAACAGGAAGGGGAAGGGTGAACTGGCTGAGAAAATAGCAGGGAAAAGGGGGGAGGCACTATCATGAGTGATAAAATACCAGTGGTTATAGGGTTCAGAAAAGACCCTTTTTTAGGGTAGCGAGAACAGAAAGAAACCAAATTTTAAGGGAGGTTAGGACTGAGACAAACCTTCAGTTTGAGAAAGAACCAGAAAACATAATTCTAGCTTATTACATCAGCATAAACAGCTATTGGTTAAGAATTTTCAACAGTCAGCAGATATTTTTACTCTACCCTTTTTTAACTCTGTCAATGTGAAATGTCAGCTATCTTTATTGCATCAAAATATTCAAGGACTGAGAAATAAAATTAATGAATTAATTATCTGCATAGACGAATTAGAGTCTTCAAACCCAGCTGACATAATCTGCCTCTCTGAACATCATGTGACCACTGGTATAGAACTTATAAGTGTTACAGGGTTTAGGTTAGCATCTCACTTTTATAGATTGGAAATGGAGAAAGGAGGAGTTGCCACATTCATCAGGAACTGTCATAAATTTAAGAACATAGACATTCATAAAATTTGCCTATAACAGCATATGGAAGCATGTGCAACAGAAGTAGAATTTCACAAAAAATCCTTCATAATATTAAGTGTATATCGAGCACCTGCAGGTAACTTTAATCTGTTCGTAAACTACCTTGAAGCTGTACTGGCCCATTTAACAACCAAAAACAAAGAAATAGTAGTTGCTGGTGATTTCAATGTAGATTTCCTTGAAGACTCTCCAAATAAGAACTTATTTGAGTTAGTAACACTATCATTCAACTTAATTCCCACTGTAAAGTTCCCCACTAGGGTAGCCAATTGCTCACAAACAGCCATTGATAATATGTTTATAGAAAAGTCCAATGAACAAAATTATATTACAAAACCAATAGTCAATGGCCTCTCAGACCATGACATGCAGTTCCTTCTGTTAAATGTTAATACTGAACAGGATATAAAATCTGTTAAATATGAGCTCAAGAGGGTAATCAATAAGCCAAAAAATGATTATTTTAGGACACACCTCAGAGACATTCACTGGACTGATGTTTACAGTGCTCATGGCATGAATGAAAAATATAACACTTTTGCTAATAAAGTGCTTACCTTATTCGAACACTGTTTTCCCACAAAACTTACCAAGGTTAGAGCAAAGTCTACAAAGAAGCCATGGATTACTCAAGGAGTAGGGGTATCTCTTAAAACAAAAAGAAAACTGTATCTGTCAATCCGAAACAGTTCCGATGTTGATGCTATAGCACATTACAAGAAATTCTGCAAAATATTAAAGACTGTAATACCGACATCAAAGCAGATATATTACAAGGAAAAGATAGTCATATCAGATAACAAAATAAAGACTATATGGGATATAGTAAAGGAAGAGACCAGTAGAACCAGACATGGAGAGAGACAAATAGCATTAAGAGTAAATGATACATTGGTGACAGACGTGTATAGTGTTGCAGAACTTTTTAACAAACATTTTATATCTGTTACTGACAAGATGGGGTTGTCAGGTTCTGTAGATGCTGCTATGGAATACCTCAGACCAGACATTTCAAGTAACTTCCATAATATGAATTTGACCCCTACTACCCCAGCAGAAATATTATCCATCATAAAATCTTTAAAATCAAAAACATCTAGTGCGTATGATGACATATCAACAAAGTTAATTAAAGAATGTGATTCTGAGTTAAGTAACATATTAAGCTATCTGTGTAACCAGTCATTTATCAGTGGAATATTTCCTGAATAGTTGAAATATGCTAAAGTTAAGCCACTGTTTACGAAGGGAGATAAAGAAATAGCATCAAATTTCCGTCCAATTTCACTTTTGCCAGCATTCTCAAAAATTGTAGAAAGTAATGTACAATCGGCTTTATAACCATCTTATCTCAAATAACATACTGTCAAAGTCACAGTTCGGATTTCTAAAGGGTTCTGATATTGAGAAGGCTAGCTACACTTGAAAATGTGCTTAATCTATTTACAAAAAATTGCAGGCAACTGGTATATTTTGTGACCTGTCAAAGGAATTTGACTGTGTAAATCACAATATCCTTTTAAGTAAATTAGAATATTATAGTGTAACAGGAAATGCTGCAAAATGGTTCAAATCTTACATCTGTGGCAGGAAACAAAGGGTGTTATTAGGAAAGAGACATGTATCAAGCTATCAGGCATCATCCAACTGGGAACTAATTACATGTGTGGTCCCACAAGGTTCCATTTTAGGGCCCTTACTTTTTCTTGTGTATATCAATGACATTTCATCAGTAACATTATCAGAAGCCAAGTTCGTTTTGCTTGCCAATGACACAAGCATCACAATAAATAGCAAATCAAGTGTAGTCTTAGAAAGGTCAGCTAATAAAATATTTGTGGACATTAATCACTGGTTCCTAGCCAATTCTTTGTCACTAAACTTTGAAAAAACGCACTACATGCAGTTTAGAACTTGTAAGGGCTGTCCCACAAGTATATGCCTAACATATGATGACAAGCGGATAGAAGAAGTGGAGAGTGTTAAATTCTTGGGATTACAGCTTGATAATAAATTCAACTGGGAGGAGCACACTACAGAACTGCTGAAGCGTCTTAACAAATCCCTATTTGCAATGCGAATTGTGTCAGACATAGGGGATATAAAAATGAAATAGCTGGCATACTATGCTTACTTTCATACCATAATGTCATATGGGATTATTTTTTGGGGCAATTGATCAAGCCAAGCTAAAGTTTTCCGGGCACAAAAACGTGCAGTGAGAGTTATATGTGGTGTGAACTCAAGAACATCATGCAGAAGCCTGTTTAGGGAACTAGGGATACTAACTACTGCTTCCCAATATATTTATTCCTTAATTAAATTTGTCATTAAAAATATATCGCTTTTTCAAACCAACAGTTCAATTCATGGAATCAGTACTAAAAATAAGAATAATCTTCACAAGGATTTAAAGTCACTTAGTCTTGTACAAAAAGGTGTGCATTATTCAGGAACACACATTTTCAATAACTTGCCAGCAGCCATAAAAAGCTTATCAACCAATGAAATTCAGTTTAAGAGAAGACTAAAGGGTTTATTGGTAGCCAACTCCTTCTACTCCATTGATGAATTTCTCAGTAGAATCAACTGATTTGTGTGTGTGTGTGTGTGTGTGTGTGTGTGTATACAGGGTGTTACAAAAAGGTACGGCCAAACTTCCAGGAAACATTCCACACACAAATAAAGAAAAGATGTTATGTGGACATGTGTCCGGAAATGCTTAATTTTCATGTTAGAGCTCATTTTAGTTTCGTCAGTATGTACTGTACTTCCTCGTTTCACCGCCAGTTGGCCCAATTGAAGGAAGGTAATGTTGACTTCGGTGCTTGTGTTGACATGCGACTCATTGCTCTACAGTACTAGCATCAAGCACATCAGTATGTAGCATCAACAGGTTAGTGTTCATCACGAACGTGGTTTTGCAGTCAGTGCAATGTTTACAAATGCGGAGTTGGCAGATGCCCATTTGATGTATGGATTAGCACGGGGCAATAGCCGTGGTGCGGTACGTTTGTATCGAGACAGATTTCCAGAATGAAGGTGCCCCGACAGGAAGACGTTCGAAGCAATTGATTGGCGTCTTAGGGAGCACGGAACATTCCAGCCTATGACTCACGACTGGGGAAGACCTAGAACGACGAGGACACCTGCAATGGACGAGGCAATTCTTCGTGCAGTTGATGATAACCCTAATGTCCGCGTCAGAGAAGTTGCTGCTGTACAAGGTAACGTTGACCACGTCACTGTATGGAGAGTGCTACGGGAGAACCAGTTGTTTCCGTACCATGTACAGCGTGTGCGGGCACTATCAGCAGCTGATTGGCCTCCACGGGTACACTTCTGCGAATGGTTCATCCAACAATGTGTCAATCCTCATTTCAGTGCAAATGTTCTCTTTACGGATGAGGCTTCATTCCAACGTGATCAAATTGTAAATTTTCACAATCAACATGTGTGGGCTGACGAGAATCCGCACGCAATTGTGCAATCACGTCATCAACACAGATTTTCTGTGAACATTTGGGCAGGCATTGTTGGTGATGTCTTGATTGGGCTCCATGTTCTTCCACCTACGCTCAATGGAGCACGTTATCATGATTTCATACGGGATACTCTACCTGTGCTGCTAGAACATGTGCCTTTACAAGTACGACACAACATGTGGTTCATGCACGATGGAGCTCCTGCACGTTTCAGTCGAAGTGTTCCGTACGTTTCTCAACAACAGATTCGGTGACCGATGGATTGGTAGAGGTGGACCAATCCATGGCCTCCACGCTCTCCTGACCTCAACCCTCTTGACTTTCATTTATGGGGGCATTTGAAAGCTCTTGTCTACGCAACCCCGGTACCAAATTTAGAGACTCTTCATGCTCGTATTGTGGATGGCCGTGATACAATACACCGTTCTCCAGGGCTGCATCAGGGATTCCATGCGACGGAGGGTGGATGCATGTATCCTTGCTAAGGGAGGACATTTTGAACATTTCCTGTAACAAACTGTTTGAAGTCACGCTGGTATGTTCTGTTGCTGTGTGTTTCGATTCCATGATTAAAGTGATTTGAAGAGAAGTAATAAAATGAGCTCTAACGTGGAAAGTAAGCATTTCCGGGCACATGTCCACATAACATATTTTCTTTCTTTGTGTGTGAGGAATGTTTCCTGAAAGTTTGGCCGTACCTTTTTGTAACACCCTGTATATAAGTACAATATAACTTCTCCACAATTTCAGTGCAGTAATGTGTTCATTGTAAATGTGTGTGTGCGTGTGTGCGTGTATGTGTGTGTGTGTGTGTGTGTGTGTGTGTGTGTGTGTGTGTGTGTGTGTGTGCGCGCGCTCGCGCGCGCTTCTGCACCAGTTCAGTACAGTAATGTGTTCATTGTAAATAAGTATTTAGTAGTTGTATTACACGTTTATTACCTTATAAATAAATAAAAAACTTTTTTATTTTAGTTTCAGTGCACTAGTATTTGTAAAATGATTCTTTCATATAGCGTTCATTAAAAAATGACGACCATGCCACTTGGGACCTGTGGAATGGTACATTAGCTTATTTGTTTGAGTTGTAAATATTTTTCATGTATTGTTGTTTTTCTGACATGTTGTACATCCTGGAGGACCTCCTCACTACGGATCAATTGGAATGAAAGTAAATATAATCTAATCAAATTTAAGGGAACATGTATGTTTAATAGTATGGAAAAGAGTGTGAGGAATGTATTGGAGAAATGTGAATTGTGTCGGAAAACTAAAGATTCAAATCAACAGGTGAAATGTCTTATATTTAGTGTTATTCCAAGTTCTGTATTAGAAATAATTACTGCGGACTTGCATGGATGTCTTATGACATCAATGAGAGAACACAATTAAGGGTTAGTAGTTTTGGATGTTGTATCTAAGTATGTAAAACTGTATCCTTTGAGAAAGAGTACAGGAAAAACCGTAGCAAGTTATGAGAAAGTAATACTCTAAAAATGTTGGAAAGATACAAAAGATCTTTAGTGATAATGGACCTCAATCTGTTTCAAAAATATGGCGGGATATGTTAGAGGAAGAACAGATAATGCACATATGTGTGTCAGTTATCAAATATGACTGAGAGAGTGGTGAAGGAGATAGGTTATGGGATGAGAAGTTCCGCCTTATGCAAGACACCTTTTTTCCTTTGTGTCACCCATACATGTTTCAGCACTTTTGTGCTATCGTCAGTGGGTTCTGTTTTTATTTTTAACTTACAACAAGAAGAACTGCACCACAAGATGAGATAGGTTATTTATCAGATCTTATTGTGCTCTGACACAATCAAGCTGGAGAAAATATGTAAAGGATTTCTAACAAATGAGGAATGAACTGCCACATTTGACTACTGAACTATCACCTCATGAAGTTGAGGTCATCAAGCACATTTGAACAAATCATTACATTTCTACCAAATAACACAAAGGTCATTATGATATGAGACAGTTAGCTTTAAATAGGTTAAATGCAAAAGCAGAGGAAAGACAGGAAAATTATAACAAGGGAAAAAGGCCAGAATCTTTAGGGAAGGAGATGATGTGTTGGTCAAGCAAATGGCAAAGTGTTCAAAAACAAATAACGAGATAAAGAAATATTATGAAATATACAATCGGCTGTATAAAATTGATTGTGCAGCTCATCCTGATGTAATGGAACTAATGAATCTTGTAACAAATGTATTTGTAAATAGATCATTACTTGTTTTATTATTACACTGGGAGATTGACTGAATCAGGAGTCAATATAAAAAAAAGGACAATAAGTAATGTTAAGTAATGTATATAATGGAAAGCAATAATGTTAAGTTCATTTTTCAGTACTGAATTTATATAAAGTGATGTGATTCACACTTTGTGTTTATCTTACGTTTAAGAATGAATGAAATAACTTAGTGTAAAGATGCAGCTTGGATTATCAAACTCAACCTAGCAGCTGACAGCAGTTCTGAGAAGCGCTTAATGTACCTAGTGCCATTGAACTGGCAGCATGTTAACTGGTATAGCAATGCCGTCTGTAGCACTGCTTAGTGTAATGTTGATGACACATCAATGTATGATGTTCGTCGATTGGTAGGATGTTGTTATAACTTCAAGTTGAACACACATATTTCAAGGACGACGCAATACATGAAAGTCACAGATCAAGTAAACAGAGTAAGATGTGTGTCACTTCAACAGTCAAATCATAACTGAGCCCGAGTCTAGCGGCCACTGGCTGGCTGGCCGCTTAGGTGGTGCTGCTGCTGCATGGCTGGCAGACAGCGCCGCATGTAGAAGACGCACATAACTGCCCGGCGGCACTTTGAAAGATCGGCGAGTCACTTTTCCCCCCTTTGAAGTTTTTGCACAGGTCTTGATGGGGGTGGCCTGTAGATTGCTAACGTCCATAGGTGTTGTTTGACTGGCCGTAAAGTCTCGAGGAGGAGGCTTCCCGTACAGACGGAAGTGTCCCTGATGATAACGGGTCGAGATGACAGTAGACGTGGGGGTCGAATCTGCTGGGGCCCCGTGCACCAATCTGCCCATTGCGGCAAGTCCGGTTGTTATAACAGGAGACGTGGGCGATGTGTCCGCGTCCGTAAGAGAAGGAGGCGAGTAGAGTTGCTCTGACAGATGATGGTCATCTGGTTCCTGCATGGGCACATCTCCTGTTGGCATCAGTTCTTGTGCTGGCACTGATATGATGGTGAGAGGACTGCGTTGTGAGTAATGAGAGATTCCAGGATCCCGAGTGTCAGGTAGAGTCGAAGGTGGTGTAGCGGCATCCGGAACAGACGTTGCCAGCACACGAGGCCGAAGCTGGTCCGAATGACGCACTGCAACACCCGTGTCCGTCTGGATTTCATACAGGCGTCGGCCACGGTGTCGTAAGATGCAGCCAGGACTCCATTTTGGCTGCCTGCTATATCCCTGTACCCATACAAGGTCGCTGCGGTAAACCGGCCAAGTGAAGGCACCCGCGGCCGTGAGGTGGAAGGCCACAGAAGATGAAGTAGCGTACGGGGCTGGCGGCCATGGAAGAGCTCAGCCGGGCTGTGGTCGCCCATGGGGGTGAAATGGTAAGAAGCCAGAAATTGGAGAAGCGCATCATCAGCAGCAGAAGAAGTCAGGAGTTTCCTCATCTGAGCCTTAAATGTGCAGACCAGTCATTCAGTAGCACCGTTTGACTGTGGATGGAACGGAGGGGCCGTGACATGCATGACGCCTTGACAGGTACAAAAGTCCACAAAATCGGGACCATTATCAGTAACAAGAGTAGAGGGAAGGCCTTCCAAAGAGAAAATGTGAGCTAGAGCATTGGTGGTTGCCGTGGTGGTAGGCGACGTGCAACGGACTATGAAAGGAAAGTTAGAGTAGGTGTCAATAACGAGAAGCCAATAAGTACCTAGAAAAGGTCCTGCGAAGTCCACATGAATACGCTCCCAGGGCTTCGCAGGCGAAGGCCACGGTGACAGAGATGACTTCGGGGCGGCGGCGGCCTGTGACGCACAAGGGCCGCAGGCAGCGACCATGTGTGCGACCTGTGACGCACAAGGGGCACAGGCAGCGACCATGTGTGCGATTTCAGAGTTGATGCCGGGCGCCCCCGAATGAATGAAATGACTTAGTGTAAAGATGCAGTTTGGATTATCAAACTCAACCTAGCAGCTGACAGCAGTTCTGAGAAGCGCTTAATGTGCCTAGTGCCATTGAACTGGCAGCATGTTAACTGGTATAGCAATGCCATCTGTAGCACTGCTTAGTGTAATGTTGATGACACATCAATGTATGATGTACGTCGATTGGTAGGATGTTGTTATAACTTCAAGTTGAACACACATATTTCAAGGACGACGCAATACATGAATGTCACAGATCAAGTAAACAGAGTAAGACGTGTGTCACTTTAACAGTCAAATCATAACTGAGCCCGAATCTAGCGGCCGCTGTCTGGCTGGCCGCTTAGGTGGTGGTGCTGCTGCATGGCCGGCAGACAGCGCCGCATGTAGAGGACGTGTGTAACTGTGCAGTGGCACTTTGAAAGATCGGCGAGTCACAACAGATGTCATTCAGTGTTGATAAATAAAATAACTGCCTGCCAGGAGGTCCAACTTCTGATGAAGTTTTGAAATCCAGGTCCATCTAGGCAAGCTAGCATGGATTTAGTGAATAAGCTGAAAAGAACAGGAAGTGTTGCCTGTGAATACATTCTGGGAGAGCAGTAACATCACCAGAGGCCATAGATGCCATACAGAATGCTGACAACCACGGTCCAACTGCCTGAACACAATCCCTCAGTAGGGAGCTAAATGTCCTGAAAACAAATGTGTGGTGGACACTGAGATTCATCTTGAATTTACTGTGCATACCTCATCCAGACTATGCACCAACTTGACCATGAAGACATGGCTGCTCATGTTGCAATGTGTACAGACCTGTGAAAAGTAATTGAGGATGAAAATCTACTGGAAAATGTTCTATTCAGTGATGAAATGTTCTATTCAGTGGTGAACCCACATTTCACAAGTGTAGCAAGGTGAATAGGCACAACTGTTGCAGTTGGGCAAATGAACAACCAAATGCAGCTCAGGATTGGGAATGTGATACACCTAAAGTGAATGTGTGGATGGGAGTGACCAAACAAAGGTATATGGACCTTTCAGATTTGCTGAAAAGACAATAATGGAAACAATTTACCTAGACATGTTTCAACAGTATCTGGAGGGATAGCAGTGTACAGGTGGGAGGAGGGGAGGGGGGAGGAGAGGCATGCTGTCTGACAGTGTGTGCAGGGACGAGAATACCAACAAGTGCAGCATAAGGAAGTTGTGGGGCAGGGAGGCGGGGAAAACGGAGCAAGAAACAAGGGGAGGAGTGTGGAAAAATGGGTGGGTGTGTTGGCAAAGGATAGCAAACAGAGAGGGTGGAAGATGAGAATGGGGGGGAGGTGATAGGACAGAGGTGGTGGAAACTGTTGAATGGAGGGTATGTGACAGTATGTTGCCATAGGTTGAGGGCGGGATAATTATGGGACCGGGGAATGAGTTGTAAGGATTACTCCAATCTTCACAGTTCATGAAGGCTGGTGGTTGAGGATAAGATCCAGATGGCTCAGGTACTGTAGCAACTATTGAAATCAAGCGTGTTATGTTCAGTTGCAAGTTGTGGCATATGGTGGCCTACTTTGCTCTTGGCCACAGTTTGACATAGGCCGTTCATCCTGGTGGACAGTTGGTTGGTAGTCATACCAGTATAAAAAGCTGTGCAATAATTGCACCAGAGCTTTTAAATGACATGGCTACTTTGACAGGTTGCCTGGCCCCTGATGGAGTAGGATAAACCTGTGGGAGAAGTGGAATAGGAAGTACTGGGTGGATGCAATGGGCAGGTCTTGCACCTGGGTGTTCTACAGGTATATGATCCTTGTGGCAGGGGGAGTGACATAAGGATGGACTAGGATGTTGTGGAGGTTGGGTGGGTGACAGAACACCTCTTTCCACTCAGGGGGTCCACAAGTCTCGTATCGATATGTGCGTGGCGAGCATGGGACCCCGAGCTTGTACAGCTCTCTTTCCTTTCTGGGCAGCATACCTTCCCTTTCCAGTTCCCTTCCTGGGCTCCCTCCCCACCGCCCTTTCCCTTCCCCTTCTCCCTCTCTTTGGGAGTATGTTTTGCGCCTAGGTCCGGGGACGCTTGTGAACAAAATGAAGTGGATGAAGTGGTTTCTCTTCCTTTCTCTCTACACTGTAAAGTATCTGTCCTTACTTTGTCCTTCTCTTTCCTTGATTCTTCTCATCACCTTCTTCTCCGCTGCAGTTTTTGAGAATTTTTCTCCTTTCCTTTTCTTTGTTCCTCCTTTTTCCTTTCTTTCCTCGCTGTGCGTGTCTGAAGGCCAACCCACCTGTAGCTGGTGACGGGGTAATGCGTAATTCCCCGCCCTGGATAGACAAGTAGGACACGTACGTACGGCCAGGTGCAGAGAGGGTTGATTACCCGAGCTGGTATCTTCCGAACATGCCGATTGGTCCCTCTGTCCATTTCTCGGGAGGTGTGACCTGAGGTGTGGGCAATTATCTTAAGGCGGGGGTGCCCTCAGAGGGGGCCCCCACTACGAAGGAGCGCACCATCGGAGATGCTGGTAATCATGGGGGATATTTTTGCAATGGTTTTTTATTTCTAGAGCTTCTGCCCACAAGACAAAGATAGATGAGTCTCAGCCACAGAAAATTCTTCCTTCATTGCCAAAGTTCCTTGTTCTTTCTCGGTCTGACGAAGGTCAAGACTTCTCAACAGTTAAACCTTTCATTATTCAGAAAGGTGTCAATGCAATTGCAGGTCTTGTAAAGTCTTGTTCCAGGTTACAAAATGGCACATTATTGTTAGGAACAGACAGTGCTCTCCAGGTACACACATTGTTTTGAACTAACACCTTCCCTGTCTGGGTGGAAGCACACTGTAATTGAAACTCATTACTTTGGGTGGTTTATACAAGATCACCTAACGGATTATCAAATGAGGGCATCCAAAATTACCTGTCTGATCAGGGAGTAACGGCCGTATATCGAGTAATGAAAAGGGTAGAAAAGGAATTGTTACCGACCCGCACTCTCTTCTTGATGTTTGACAGAGTTCAGTTTCCATCAAACATTAAAACAGGCTATGAGATAATTTCAGTTTGCCCTTACATCCCCAACCCTACGCGTTGCTATCAGTGTCAGAGATTTAATCATACCTGCCAGTCGTGTTCCAATCTGACCAAATGCGTTACTTGTGGCAGTGATGCCTATGAGGGTGATTGTCCTCCCCCATCCCCTCGTTGCATCAACTGTATGCGCGACCACATTACTTCCTCTAGAGATTGCCCTATTTTTAAAGATGAATGAATTACTCAGGAAATCCGCATGAAGGAAAAGGTGTCTACCTTCGCTGCTTGTAAGTTATTCACCAGTAGAAAGCCCACTGTGCTTCCAGCAGGTAAATATAGCACTGTCCTCGCCTCTCCTCGACCTACTGAGAAGGTGGCCACGCAGACTTGCTGTCTCACCTTTAGCGCCACCGTCGTCAGATTGGCCAGCCCAAAGATCGCCCATTCAACCTCCCCACTTTCACCTGCTCACTCTAAGGCTCAACTTTCACCGGCTCCTGCTAAATCACAGGCCCAAAAATTGGTTGCCCGGACTTCCAAAAGAGAGCCTACTCATGAAGATTTTTTACGCGACCAGACCTCACAACCCTCAACTCCTCCTTCATCTCAACGTCTTGCTTCCAAGAAAGCTCATAAGAAACCCAGTTCCTCTCCTTCTCCGCCATGGCGTGTCTCTTGTACAGCACCACCCAGCAGTAGCCGCCGTCTGCCGTGTTGCCAAGATGCACTGCTGGCAGCCAATCAACCAGCTGATCACTGGCGGCAGGTGCTGCCCCCAAACAACCTATGGTTCAAGTTCTTCTGCCTCTGGATGAATGCCATTCCACACTGTTGGCCACCGGCTCTCAGCAGTCACTGAGTTGACAGCAACCGTGGTGAGATTTTTCCCTTTTTTATCCACCCTATGTCAGTTATTCATTGGAATATCTGCAGAATTCGCTCCAATCAGGATGAGCTGTCGATCCTCTTAAGATTCTACTCCCCGGTCATCATTTGTCTTCCGGAAACAGAGCTACGTCCCCATGATCGCTTTGTCTTCCCTTATTTCCAGTCAGTCTGGTTTGATGTCCCCTCTGTTGATGGCGTTCTGGCACATGGGGGACTTACGACTCTTCTTCATAATACTATCCATTGTCACCCAGACCCCTTATACAGTTCCTTTCAAGCTGTTGCTGTAGGTCTTTCCCTTTCTGGATACACCTCTCTTAGTACCATATACGTTCCGTCGTCCACACCAATGGCAAGAGCCGATCTCCTTCAGCACCTTGGTCATCTCCCACCCTTCTGTTTGCTGGTTGGGGACTCCAACACCCACCACTCGCTTTGGGGATATCCGAATTTTTGTCTGAGAGGCTCCCTATTGATTGACCTCTTCCACCAAGTGGATCGTGTTTGCCTCAGCACTGGGGAACCTACATTTTTGTCTGTCTCCATGTCAACCTACTCTCATTTGGACCTTTCGGTTGGTAATGTTCGGCTAGCTTGGCGCTTTGAGTGGTTCGCTCTTGCTGATACACACTTTAGTGACCATTTCAAGTGTGTCCTTCGGTTACAGCCTGCGGGCTTTCAAATAAAAACGTGAGGTGGCCCTCAACTATGTTCCCTCAGACTCAGAGTTGAATTATTAAAGGTTTTGGATGGTTTCGTTGTCTGGGGGCTGGGATATGTAGTTGCCGCTTTACAAGCCAAATACTGCTGAGTCTACAGTATACAATATGAATGTATACATGAATCACAAGCCACAACTGCCATCTATGCACCCAAGATGCTGGAAGTTTTCCCCTAGAGGATTGAACACTTTTCTCCTCTCTAGCAACATTTGATGACCGTCAATTTCCTAGCATCGATGATCAGGTCACTCAAGTTACAGAAGTTATTCTTACAATCATGAAATGTTCCATACCTTGTACCTTCCCTTTGCCCCCCCCCCCCCCCCCCCCCCCCAAGTTCCTTGGTAGAACGAGGCGTGCCATGACACAGTACGTAAGCGGAGACGTGCTCTTTGTGCTTTCCGCCATCATCCTTCGTTGGCCAACTGTATCCACTATAAGCAGTTATATGCGTGATGCCGTCGTGTCATATGTGATAGCAAGAAGATAAGCTGGGATTTCTTTACCAGCTCCTTTAACACCTTCACCTCCTCATGTGTAGTTTGCAGTCGAATTCGACGGTTATCCAGCGTGTCTAGTTTTTCCCTGATCTCTGAGCTAACAGTCGCGCAAGATACTGTAGTGGACCCAGTTGCAATTTCTAACTCATTGGGTCAACACTTGAGATTTTGAGCTGTTCAAATTACTCACCAGCCTTTCTCCTAAAGAAACAAGCAGCGGAAGCGTGACCTCTTGTTTCTCCTCTCAAAATTGCGAAAACTAATATCATTTTTTCTATGTGGGAATTCCAACATGCACTCTCTTCTTCTCGCTCTTCTGCCCCAGGACCAGATGGCATCCACTTCCAAGTGTTACTGCATTTATCATACCCTAGTCTGCGTTACCTTCTTCGTCTTTATAATCGAATTTGAACCGACAGTACCTTTCCCAGAAGAAGCCGGGAAACTATTGTCATCCCTGTTTCGAAACCTGGAAAGGACAAACATGTTCCCTCTAGCTATCGCCCAATCTCATACGGTAAAGTGCCGTTTAGGCTGGTGGCTGGAGTCCCGAAACCTTTTAACACCTGCCCAATGAGGTTTCCGAAAGCATTGTTCCACAGTTGAGCATCTTGTTGCTCTCTCCACTTATACCATGAACAATTTTCTCAGGAAACGCCAAACGGTAGCTATATTTTTTGATATGGAGAGGGCCTACAATACCTATTTGAGGACAGGCATCCTCTACACACTGTTCTCATGGGGCTTTCGAGGTCGGCTACCTCTACTTTCTCCCAAGAAAATGGTGTGCCCCAGGGCTCCTTGCTCATTGTTGTACTGTTTGCCATCACCATAAATCCAATTATGGAATGTCTCCTCCTCAATGTCTCAGGCTCCCTCTTCGTCTACAATTTTACAATCTACTACAGCTCTCAATGGACCAGCCTTCTTCAGCGATGTCTTCAAGGATGTCTCGATTGCCTCCACTCATGGAGCATCAAAACGGGCTTCCGATTTTTCCCCAGTAAGACCGTCTGTGTAAATTTTTGGAATCGCGTGGAGTTTTATCCACCTTCCTACATCTAGGCCCTGTTGACCTTCCATTCACGATGTTGCCAAATTCTTGGGACTTACGTTTGAAAGAAAACTGTGCTGGTCTTACCACGTTGCATATCTTTCGGCTTGCTGCAATCCCTCCTCCGCCTATATCGTGCCTTAGTGCGCATGAAATTGGACTATGGAAGCATAATTTAGTCCTCTGCATGGCCGTCTATTCTTCAGCGTCTAGATTCTGTCCATCACTGTGGACTGCGTTTAGCGACTGGACCTACACTAGCCCCGTGGAGAGCCTTTACGCTGA
The DNA here is from genome assembly GCF_023898315.1 of Schistocerca nitens. Lineage (NCBI taxonomy): Eukaryota > Metazoa > Arthropoda > Insecta > Orthoptera > Acrididae > Schistocerca > Schistocerca nitens. Next base: position 57,647,706 of record NC_064615.1, read on the forward strand.
ATCTGCTGAACCTCTGCTGTCCAATCAGCAAGCTGCCCTTCTGAGTCATTACGCTAGTCATCTGACCTCCATGCCTGCTCATCTGACCCATGCCTTTTTTTTTTACGCCTCCTTGGATTTAGGGTATGCAGACAGCCCTTCCTCTCTACTATCACTGGGAGTCCGCTTCCGTCAACTACTACATTCCCTTTCCTTCCAATTTCCTAAAACTTGCTTGACAAATGGGGTTCAACGCCACCTTAGCTTCGTCCCCGAACCTGCCTTCTCCGTGATCTTTGTCAGATTCCTAAGGGTAGTACCCCCCTCCATAGTTTATTGTCAGGCATTTGTTGCTCTACATGCACAAATGGAGGATGCCACATTTATTTACACTGATGGCTCCAAGACCTCCTTTGGTGTCAGTAGTGCCTATATTATTGACAACAACTCTATTAGATTTCGGCTTCCCAACCAGTGTTCGGTTTTTTCTGTGGAGCTTTATGCTGTTCTCCAGGCTGCCCAATACATCCGTTGCCATTAGCGGATCCAGTATATTATATGCTTGGATTTGCTCAGCTCTCTTCTCAACCTGCAAGCTCTTTATACCATCCGCCCTCTGGCCCACCGTATTCAGGACTGCCTCCACATGCTCCTCTTGGGGGGCATCTTTGTGGCATTCCTGTGGATTGTAGGGCATGTTGGTATATGTGGAAACAAGGCAGCAGATGTAGCAGCAGAGGCTGCTATATCTCTTCCTCAGCCCGTTGTTTGCATGGTTCCCTTTGTTGATCTACAGAGCATTTTATTTTGTTGTGTTGCTCTTTTATGGCAAACACATTGGTCTCCACTTCAGGATGATAAATTATGGGACATAAAACCTCTTTCCTGTGCTTGGACCTGTTCCCCCTGGTCTCGTCATCAGGAGGAGGTAATTTTAACTAGATTCTGAATTGGGCACTGTCTTTTTAGCCATCAACATCTGTTAAGTGGCAATCCTTCCCTGCTTTGTCCCCAGTGCTCGCAGTTGTGGACGATGAGACACCTTTTACTTCAGTGCCCCTATTTTTATCCACTACACGCCCGTTTACAGCTGTCACCTGATAGATCTGCCTTTTTAGCAGATGATGCACGCTCATCCGATCACATCCTTGAGTTTATAAGTGTTAGTGAGATGGCATCGGTCATTTGAAGCTCTTTTTGGGGAAAACAACCCCTCTTCAATACCACTTTTCTAAGATTTCCTTCCATTTTTAGTTTCCTTCCTTCTTGAGTTTTTGCCCCTAAGCCACAGGATGGGCACTTACGACCATAGCTGTTTTGCACACTAAAACCTCTTTAGGAGGGTTGGGAAGGATCTTGGGTAGGATGTACCTCATTTCAGGGCATGAAGATAGGTAATCAAAGCTCTAATGAAGAATATGGTTCAGTTTTTCCAGTCCAGGCTGGTAGTGGGTGACGAAGGGGGCATTCCTTTGTGGCTGGTTCTTGAGGGTGGAAGAGGGGATTGGGGGTGTAAGGGAAAATGGCATGGGAGATCTATTGTTGACTAGATCGGGGGGGGGGGGGGGGGGTAGTGCCTGTCTGTGGAGGCCTTGGTGAGACTCTCAGCATGCTGCATGGGAGCTTTGCCACCCGGAGGCAGCATACCTGCAGTGGCAAGAACTCCCTTGCTCAGTATGCTGAGGATCTCACCAAGGCCCTCACAGAGAGACACTATCCCCCTGACCTAGTCACAAACAGATCTCTTGTACCATTTCCCATCACATCCGCATGTACAAACATTGGCTTGTATAATCAGTGCTATATTTGTGTTGTTTTATGTAATAGTTATTTTATACTTGACTTGCTGGTATAGTGCTGTTCTCATGTTCATGAAGTATTGTTCCATGGTATGATATGATATAAGATGCGTTAGGTCAATATTTGGTGATATGCAGTGCAGCAGATCTGATGATGGCACCGTAGTTTGCTGAAACTGGTCATCACTATAAAGGCTGTACAATAGTGATCTTGGCTGTTTGAAGTAGTTGAAGTTGTGCTTCCATGCCCTAGCATGAAACGTACTTTGAGATGACAGAATGGCCTGTAGTGTAGCCTGAAGACTAGATTAAGCTGTAAGGAGCCAATTTGGTTGTGAGTTGGGAAAGCCAACGAATGTAAATATGAAATGAATGTTGAGATGACAATGACATGTACTGTAGTCTGTGGTCTAGGTTAGGTCAGTCTGTGGGCTAGGTTAGGTCGGAAGGTGACAGTTTAGTTGGAGATGAGATTAAGTGAAAGGAAGGTGGGTGTTCAGGGGAGTAGAAAGAGAACTCACAGTGTTTTTTTTCCCCCAGGCATACAAAGAAAGTGCTACTTAGTGTCATAAAAGAATGTATCCTTCTGTGAACCGTAGGTATGTCTCACTGTTTCAGATCAGGTAAGTGTTTGTAGGATTTAAGCATGTGATTATGAATCACAAAGTGACTTTCAAGGACACCAAAATGTGTGCATTTACAAATGAATTGGTTGCCTTATATTGCTCCTGTCTATCACCTGTGTATCGGAAGAATGACTCATGTGTCCAGTGACAGATGGTCTGAAGCAGGGCCAGTACGTAGTTCTAACTTTCATCTGCTAGAGGACAGCAGCAGACAGGACTAAACAGAAAGAACTATAATGTAGTTAAGAATTTTGACCACCAGACTCCAGTAGTGCACAGAGACATTCAAGAAACAGGCCAAGAAAATGTTTTTGTGAATTATTTATTTCTTGAAGTTTTTTTTATTTATTTATGTTTTTACAGTTTTGTATATGCTTTTAGTAGTGTGAATGACCCGTGAATGTGGTCTAAAGTAAATGTGTTGATCATTGTTCTACTGATGAATGCTGTATGGACTAGTGTGAGAAAGTTTTAAGACAGTGTGAATGCAGACAATGGGGAATTTTGTATCATAATATGTTAAGTAAGTTTATGGTAAAACGAAAGCTAATTTGAGTGCAAATAAAAATAGTTGATAATGTTAAGTATAAACAAAATATCAGAATGTTAAATATTTATTTCGGGAAAAAGTACAATTTGAAAGTGTGTTGTTTGTTGATTGGTTAGTCATGAAAAGCACGGACTAACATGGGAGAATGATGTTTTTCTATTGGCCTTAACGAAAACTGACCAATCAGAAACGGAGTATTCTTCGCGCATCTTTTCTTTTGGACATATAGAATGCTTATAGCAGTCTAAGGGAGTCAGAGCGCAGCCTTTCAATGGTACGGTCATGTGTAGTATGAGCTCCGAAGGAAGTTGTAAGTTGCCGGTTTTAGTTATGCTACATGTTTCAGAAGTGTTTAAAAGTGAAGGCATATTTATTCCGATGTGTTTTTTTTAGAAAGTACGGATTTTTTAAAGTAATTTTGTGAATGAGAAAAGACAGTAATCCCACGTGGCTTATTGAGCAGATCGGTGACTAAAAACTTGAGTGCATTAGACACCGATAAACTTAATAGTATGGTGAGCATTTTCATTTAAGAACAATTTGTGCTTAGTATCTGTTACGATTTTGGGAAATACATTACCATAAACTAGCTAACATGAATGAAAGGGTTTGTGTACGACTGTGTTAAGATTAGCAAGGGCTTGGCAGCGAACGTGTACATCTCAAGACCTTTCATTCAAAATTAAGACCTTTTTCCCGGTTCTTAGAATAGTTACGTTTTATGCAGCCTTGTGCGAGTTGCACAATGTGCTGCAACGAGTTCACAGGTAGGTGCAGGTAATGGACGAACGAAACCGCGCTGCCACTTTAATGAATATTAAAAGCGCAGTAGTGCATGTTTATTCAATTTTAATTTTTTTGCTTTTCGGGACCGACATGGGCAGTTGCATCATTTCATGCTTAAGGAACGTTGTCCACCAGTTTGTGGAGGCGTAGCAGTGGCTCGCAAGTATGAATTTCCAAGGTTAGTAAGTTAAAAGGGCAGTTGTCTGGGCAATGGCCCCTTTAACATGCGAGAGACGGCACGGTCGCGTGGCAGCATTGTCTGAATTGAGTTTGAGCAGCAGCCATTCAATGAAATTCATGGTCACCGAGGCTCACGACTCTTCAATCGTAAAAGATTTTGCTCAGGGAAACTTGTGGTCAGCCTACTACATAAAACATAGCATTTCTGTGAAAATGTGGAAGAAGGCAAGATTTGTGCAGGTGAAATTTTCGATCTGGCAATTTTCTCATTTCATGTACAGATCTGACTCAAAAGCTGTTGTTGAAGCTCATGAATTCAGTTCAGAGGAAAAACACATCTTCATCCTCACCACGAAGACTCCCAGCGACCACATAATTTTTCTATCTACTAGTGCAGCATACCTCACTGGTAAAATGTTGATAAACCCAAGAAAACTTGAAGATTAAAACACTCCTGGAGTACATCAGCCAGAGGAAGCCAGAGAACTGTTTGAGGAAATCGCCTTCTGATGGCCCACTTGAGACGGCCAACCATGTGAATACATTGATCAAACAACGATACTGTTTCTTGAATGGTTTTGTCTTGAGGTGTCTCTTTTACTTTTAAATGTATTTTTATTTAAGAAATATTTCATTTCACTTGAGAAATGTTTGTTTGTCATAAAAAAATCCTTTGCTTTCTCATAATTCATCAGAAAAACGAAAGACAATTAACTTGATTTCTACGTGGCATGTCAAAAGGACAGTAGTCCTCGACCTTTAAAAACATTCGTAAAATAGAGAGGTTGAATTAAAATTATGTTTTCTCATCAAGTATCAATCTGAATGCTGATTCCACTGATATGTACTGCCCAATTTATAAATTTGCTAATATTTTCAGAACGAGACAGTTTTGTTTGTTCTACTTAAAGTTGACCTCAGTGGACTACTGCCCCTTTAACATTTACTGATTCAGATTTATTGAAGGCACCCAGTCGCCAATAAGGAGATTGCTGCACCATACTAGATAGTGTACAATTGTGTACAACAATTATTTGTTTGAGTATATGTGATGGGAATATGAAGTGAGAAGGGAGATTTGTTAATGCACCTTATCAGATATGTGGCAACAATGTAAAGCTATAGCGTTATATATTTTCAATAACATCCTTTTGTTATCATCATTTTTATGTTTTCTAATGAACGGAGAGAGCGCATCGCACGATCGCTAAGATGTTGAGTCACTATGTAAATAGTCAACACACCGACTGGGATGTGTACTTGTAATTCATAACCAGTGCATATAATAGTAAGGTACATACGTCGACAGGATTGTCGCCGTATGAAGTGGTGTATGGGCGGAAGATGCCATCACCTTTTGACGTGCTTTGTCCAAGGCTGGGAGCGCAAGGCGAGCATGTAAAGCAATTTGTGAAAACCATTAAGGAAGAATGGCAGAGAGTTAGACGAGCTAACACGAGAGGCAGTACATCACGCATTGCACGGGCAGGTGAGTGTGACGTTGATGTCACCAGAAAAATTCTGATGGAGTCTGAAGCAGGTAGAGGGAGAGTTTCCAGAGGGGGTAGAGCACGTAGTGCTAATAATTGAAGCGAGTATGTCACTTTTTTATCACATGTCTAGAATTAAGGTAACAACGGATCTAGTTAAGATGTATATAGAGATCAGATTTCCAGTAACTAGTGTGAGGAGACAGTATCACTGTTACACAGTGCATCCTTACCCGGTCAGATGGGAGTGCATGGGGAAGGGCGTACAGTTCAGGACACAGGAAGTTTTATTAATTTCTAAGGAGGGGGATACTCGTGCTACTATGTCGAGTTTAGCGTTGAGTAGATGTCTAACGGAGTCAGTTTCCATTTGTCCATCACGGGTTGTTTTTACGGGCAAGAGGGCGTGTGGGATCCAGTTATTTAGGGCAGAAGCAGAAGCTCTGGAGTGTCTGAGAATAATAGTGAAGCCTACGCCACATTTTCAGCAAGTTAGGAGGCATTGGTTGTGTTCAGCATTCACTATGGAGAGGATGTCAGCCAAGTGTTATGATAATGGGAATTGGACAGCAACCACGGAGATGGAATTACAGGACAGTGGTTTGCTAATCAACGGGACAAATTGTGATATAGTAGGGGATCATTTCAGCTTACCAGCGACAGTCACGAGAGTCACCAAGGTTACAGATACTCATCTGATGTTGTACTGGCCAGATGCGTCATTCAGCATCACTCCAGGAGAAAATTTGAAGTATATTAACAACACCTTGGATGCTACACCATTGCAAACGATAGATAAACTAGTAGATTCGGAGAAAGGTCAAATTTCAATGCAGCAATTATTAATGCATGTGGGGGAGTACGATACCAGGCGGAAACGTAACATAGTGACCATTGGTATTTCAACCAGTACTATTACCGTGTTGATTGTATTTATCGGTGTGGTATATGTCTTATTAAAACGGAGGATTCAGTATGTTAATGTAAGACCGCTCCAAGAGATTCCTGTCGAATGGATTACCAGTAGGGCATGAGTCAGGGCAACCTGGATGTATATAGGCAAGAAGTAGAATATAGGATAGAACTAGAGTTAACGTATAGGGTAAATTCAGGGAGGAATTTAATTTTTAGGAGGAGGCAGTGTTGCGGCCACATGTAGTAAGCGTTGCTTCCCGCAGTGGAGAATGGCAAAACAGAGGCACGTCGGCGACCAAGGCGTTGCGAAGTAAGCAGGCACAGATAGCCTTGCTGACAGCAGCAGTCTACCAACAGACTGACGCAAGGACGCACACAGACCGAGCGCCGAGCGAAGCCTGGAGAGTGCTGAGTAAGGGGAAGTGAGGCCAGCACGCTAAGTTACGCTGCAGTATACAGTGGCAGTATTAACAAAAAGCTACCACCGAGGGTAAAAAACTTCCTCCTGCCGGATATAAATAGTGGAACGCAGGCAGCAACAGACAGGAGCCATTAGGAAGCAGTGTGGTCAGCACCATGGCTGACTAACTACAGCGAGTACTTCCAGCAGGACCGGCCGCAGTGCGCTCTTGGGTACAGGTGCCGCCAGGGACTGACGCCCGGACTCTATGGCAACCTGGCCCCACGGCGCGTGGTCCGTCCATGACGGGACCTCGCGGACATCGCGACTGACGGCTTCCCAGCTGCCGGTGCAGCAGGCGTCGGCAGCTGACCTCACGGCGATGCGGCTCCGTGGCGTGCTGTACTGGGATGCCGAGCGGCGACGAGTTCATCTCAACCACAGGGCATCCTGGCTTCAGCGGAGCACTGGTGGCCTGAGGCTCCCGAGTGCGATCAGCGGCATGCGTTGCGCGCATTGTCAGAGAATCTACACAGCAGCAGCCAGGCGGAGGGATCTGCACGGCTGGGCAACAAGGATGAGGAAGAAATTGTAAAGAAAGTTCAATAAATAATTGTAAAACTCCACGCCGTCTCAGTCTTTGGCACAGCCACTGTGTCTGCTGCTAACAAGTGGTGCAGAAGGCGTAACATAGCTCATTGATGTTCCCACTTTTTTATTCGTTATTAAACCTACTTCTGCATTACCCTTATTTGATTTTGTATTTATAACCCTGTAGTCACCTGACCAGAAGTGCTGTCCCCCCTGTCAATGAACTTTACTAATTTCCACTCTATCTAGCTGTAACATCTATTTCCCTTTTTAAGTTTTCGAACTTACCTGCATGATTAAGGGATCTGACATTCCACGCTCCGATCTGTAGAACGCCAGTTTTCTTTCTCCAGATAATGACATGCTTCTGAGTAGTCCCCGCCCGAAGGTCTGAATGGTGGCTGTTTTACTTCTGGAATATTTTACCCAAGAGGACACCATCATCATTTAATCATAGAGCAAAGCTGCACGCCCTCTGGAAAAATTACAGCTGTAGTTTTCCCCTTGCTTTCAGCCTTTTGCAGTACCAGCAGAGCAGTGCTGTTTTGCTTGATGTTACAAGGCTAGTTCAATCAATCATCCAGACTGTTGCCCCTGCAACACAGCAACAATACAGAACAAAAATCGTTAGCTTGATATATCCCTAAACAAATCAGTTACAAACAGCAAATGGTGATGTGGTATAAAGGGTACTATAGCAAGGAAGTCCATTTTTCTAGTAGACAATGTGAAATATTTTGCATTGCTGAAAATTGTATTAGAAAGAAATCTCCAGCAGTTTTGTTTTTCTTGAGGATGTTTACACTTTTTGGTCATTGAGTCCCACTGAATATTCTTTTGATGTGCACTATTCTAGATGACGTGATTTTAATTTGTGCAGCAAAACTGATGTGTAGCTTTGTTGTTTTGATGATGTCATCAGCAGTAGTCCAGAAGTAAGTAAAGTCCTTTTCATCCATTCTGTGTGTGTTCAATGGTAAAGATACCTAACACTTTAACTACCATCTTATGTTTTTCTGTCAAGACAAAATTTGTGCCACAAGATTGGGAACTGTGGTCTGAAACCAGATACTTACGTCATATGCAATCAGATAGGCCCCAGGGGCTCAGGACACTGTGAACACATACATGTAGGATGTGTGACCAAATAATAATGCAATCTTTTTAATTTCGCATACTTTGCACATCTGATTTTCAAACTTTTTCTGTATCTTGTTGGTACACATGTTCATGACGTACATTTTCAGCAGTTTTGAATATTCAGTTTATTGGCAACAGCCAAAAAGGTTATAAGTGTTTTTGACTGCTCGGTGAATTTTTACTTTTGGGAAACATGGATCAAAGAATTTGCATTAAATTTTGTTTGAAAAGTGGAATAAAGTGCAGCACTTCATTAGAAATGTTGACTGGCTTTTGGTGCATCTACTATGAGTAAGACTAGAGTTTACGAGTGGCATAAATGTATCAAAAAGGGTCGAGAAGATGTTGAAGACAATGATTGCCCTGGATGTCCTAGTACACCAATTACTGATGACAATGTGGAAGACATAAAGAAAATGGTTCTGGAAAATTGCCAGATCACCATCAGAGAGATTGCTGATGATGTTGGCATATCTGTTAGCTCATGCCAAGCAATTTTTTCAGATATTTTGGCATGAAATGTGTATCAGCAAAGTTTGGTCTGAAAGAGATCCATGAAAGGATGTTGTTTGGCCACCGTTGGTGAGACAGAATTGTTGAAGGAGCTGAACACCATAATGAAAAGTGAGTTCCAGAAAGGCTTGCAAGATCGGTAAAAGCACTGGCATAAGTGTGTAATATCTGAGAGGGATTTTTGAAGGGGACAAAGTTGATGTTGAGAATAAATAAATATTCTTTAAGAAAAACAAAAATTTCCATTACATTTTGATCACACCTTGTGTATAAGTACACAGTTTTTGTTTTGTCCGCAGCAGTTGTCACTCCAAATCACAAGTTTCCTTTTGTTACCAGATGCATTGACAGTATTTTTAGCGCAGTTCAGAACATGGAACAGACATGATACTAAGTTGATGAAGGTTTCTCGAGTCTCCAGCTGGGTGGTAGCGTTGCGAGATATCAACACTACCACCCATTTGGAGACCCGAGAAACCTTCATCAGTAGTTTACGCTGGGAAAGCCTACAGTCACATATGATACTAAGTTGTTGGTTCCACTGACCCTTCTTCCTTATGCCACAATTACGTTATTGCCTCACTGTTGTCAAGAGCATGAACACAGAAGTTCTGATCTGAAAGCTGGTGTAAGAAGAACATGACCTTGTGTGTAGGAGTAGGAACAAACAATACTTGTTGCAGATCAGCTGCTAATGTAGGCTATAAGTGTTACTTCCATAACATGACAAACTATGTGATAATTATTATGTTCACTTGTCAAACTGCTGTAATTCAATGCCTATTGCCAAGCACATTAAGAATGAAGAAGGCCGTGGAGCTGCCACCAGAGCTTTCTGTTTGTCATTATTATGATTCTTTACCTTTGTCATATGATGAAACACTTTTAATATAATATACTCACATGATTGTAGCACCTTTAGAATGAATAAAATTGGTTTTGAAGAATATGGTACGTAGCACATTTAGAATGGTAGGTATTCATATAGTGGCACGACCTGGTGGAAATTTACCTCAGTGCCACAGCTACCATGAGGAATAAAACATTGTCTTAATCAAGAAAATCTATTTAACCACAGAAAATTTTAATAATTGGAACATTTCAGGTGTGAAAGTTTACACTTTTTTGTGGTGTTTACATTTTCTGCCAGATTACTAAAGTTTAAGACCATGAGGCAGTCTGCAAATTTTTGTTTCATATTAGGATGTGAATACTCAGCCTAGGGGGGAAAAAACTGGTCTCACACCATGGTAGGCCCAGGTGCCTCAGTTGTAGAGGGGGCAAAATAGTGGGGGTGCACAGTTTCATAAACAGTAAACGTTGTTATTATTTTCTGGATGAACCACATGTTCTTCCATGAAGTGAATTCAGTCTCCAGTCCAACATATAAAAATTTATTACCTTTACGCCCACCTTGTTGAAATCTTTTGCTTGGCGATAGGTAGGTGGTGTACAGATGTAATGTAGCAAATAGTGTGTCAGTTTACCAAGTATCATCTTATTTATCTGTCATTTTAGGAAATTCGTGCACAGAAAGGGAGGAAAGCAGGAGTTGCAATGAGCATCAAAACTGAGAACCTTCCAGGATCAGCAACTGCCCCAGAATTTCCACTTAATGAAGATTCTGATGATTCTTTATGGGTGGAAGCTGCAGAATATGGAGTTCAAGCAGTGTCTGATGCAGAAGAGTATGGAAATGAGGACCATGATGAAGATAACTCAGTAGATGAACTCACCTCAGAGGAGGATGAAAAAGCAAAGAGCAGAGACAGGAGTGTTACTGATGTGCATATGTGGCCACCATGTCCGCCACTCCCAAAGTTGAAGAAAGTTAAGATAAAGGCAAAGAGTTGTTACCCCTTTCAAGACGTTCCCAAATATGGAAGGTAGGTTAAACGTAATTTACAAATAACAGCTTCATCTTTGAGAAGTCCAGAAAGGTTGAACACATTGTTCTTGTCTGTTTTTGGTATTAGTTAAACAATGGTAACTCCAGGTAGGAGTATCAACAATGTAGGAAAAGACAGATTTCTACTTACTGTAAAGAAGACTCGCCAAGTTGCAGACAAGCAAATTAAAAGATACTTACATGAAGCCTTTGGCCACAGCTTTCATCAGTAAAAGAAAGTTTTCTTTCACTGACGAAGGCTGTGGCCAAAAGCTTTATGTAAGTGTCTTTTAATTGAGCCCATCTGCAATGTGATGTGACTCCTTTATGGTAAGTAGCAATCTGTCTTTTCCTACCTTGTGGATTTTAGTATTATCTTTAACCTCTGAATTTTTCCCAAGTTCCAAAAAATATTGAACAGAGACACTAGTCTAAAAAGGGGCACCATCCTCTATATTTTCAACACTGATTTCACCTGTTCCAGTTGCTTTATAGTTTTCAACATTGTTATCATCTGTAAGACTTCATCCATAGTGATTTGTTACGTGTACTGATGAGCCTAAACTACTAAGAATGTTGAGCATGTGTGAAATTATGAAAGCAGTGTAATATCAAGAAGAAATTAACCTTATGATGCTTAAGCCAACAGTGTCTTGTTGTTAGTTGCATTTCATAACATGAATTGATTTTTATGTTAGTGCATATCTTATATTGGCTATCTTGCTATTGTTACTGATGAGTCTTCTGGGCTGTATGACCTTGGTCAGAGAAACTTTTGAGTTCCTGATGTTTTGTCCAGAACTGCACTGGACTTCTTCAGAGGTGCTCCTGGCAACTCTGAGTCTTCCGATTGATGAGTCGGACATCAGCGAGCAAAGTGGATGTGGTTGAGTTTACACATGATGAGCAGAGATTATCTCCGTCAGAGATAAAACTTAACAATCAATTGTCACCTGTCAATAATAAAAACTTATCTATTGATTCTACAGAGCCACCGACACTAAGCAGATTCAGAAGGATGTAGGTTGCAGTAGGTACTGGGAGATGAAGAAGCTTGCACAGGATAGAGTAGCATGGAGAGCTGCATCAAACCAGTCTCAGGACTGAAGACCACAACAACAACAACACCGTCCATATAACATTGGGTTTCATGGCTTCTTCTTTTCTGTTACAGGTCTCTTCGTGCTTTATATATTTCAATGGCTTCTCTGTATAGCTATGGATAATAGTTTATAATAGTAGATAAAATTTTGGTTTTTGAAAACCACCAATTCCTGACTGGAGGTCATGCTCTGCTACTGCTGATTTTTCTGTTTTTCCTAGTCGACAAAAATTTTTATGTTCATTCAATCTTGTATTCACGATTCCCTTGGTAGTTCCAAAGTACACCTATCTTGTCATTGAGTCACTGAAGGGAAACATACCACACATTCCCCAGTCAAGAGAATTCTGTGAACATCAAATTTTGAAGAAAGATTTAAAACAGAAACTGGTTTCCCATTTGGAGCATGCCCCAGCATTAACAATTTGCAGGGGAGAATAGCTGAAGTATGTGGCGTGAAGAGCATGAGACAAACAGCAAACAGGTAACATCACAAAATATTCTCTGCCTTTTGTAATGCAGAATTCATTAGGCACTCATCAAAATAAATGCACACTTTTATATTGTGTTGAAGAATTCTGTGCTTTGCAAAGGATGAGTACAGTGGCGAGATGACGAGTTGTGCAAAACCCATCTTTGTAAATGACATCTCATATTTCCTGCTTGCTGTGCGTACAGGCAGTTGCCATTATTGTGCAGACACTACACTTGGTGACAGTGTCTTGCTAGTACCTCCAATTTCAGAAATTCCATGTGGTACTCTTCTCAGGTTTGCAGCTGGCTCTTCAAGTCAAGTTGACATAGTATTTCAACAGTCCACTTGGCTGTAATCTTCAGGTGAGACACTACTGTTGCCAAGCTTTGTTGAGCTGACACCGTGCTGGAGCTGGCACCCCTATATAGGTCAGCAGAGAGTATGTATCGTGTCTGCCAAGTGTAGTGAATGCTGCCTCCCATGCAAAAAATAGTAGCAGTGCTGTTGGTGATGAAGACAAACAAAAATGAGGTATCACTGCTGTAAGTAGTCATCACATTCTTCTGCCAACTGAGAATGTTGTATTTTAACGCAAATCAGCACAGCATGGTGTACTGGGATTCAATGCGAATGACTGCTTTAGGCTGTGACTTGGTTGTAACTGACTGCAGAATTGTCTCTGGTGCCTATTTATTGAATCACATAGGAAGGTATGTACAAAATTGCAAAATGCAAGGCAATTATACAGTATTGCAGTACTTGTTAAAATTTTATGGTGCCATTATTTTGATTAACTGTTGGCACGATACCCTTTAAATGACCTCAATATTAGGTGTTATAAATTTATGTGACAGAATTGCTGCCAGTCTTTAACTTCATGAGAAATGTCAGTACTGCCAATACACACACACAGTCCCATACATACACTGCTCTAGCTTTTGCAACTAACAGTCTTTTGGGCAGGAAAGGGTGGCTGGTTGTAAGTAAATGCTCCCACTGACACCATGGTTAGTGTCCAGATACTCCTGGATGACACAAGAACTAAAAATTGAGTGTAGTAAACTGAAAGCAAAAATGCTGAACTCTATTTTGAAATGTTCCTTTACAAAGGAAGGTAGAAAGATACAGAAGTACTGCTTCAGTGTAATTTTCGCACCACTGTGAAGATGAGTGACATAGATGTTAGTGTCAATGGCTGAAATTACTAACATTAATCAAGTCTGCAGGACTCAATTGTCCCCGTGTCAGATTCAATACAGAATTTGCAGTAGAATTATCTCCCATTTTAACTATAATATATCATACATCCCTTGAATGGTAAACTGTGCCCAATGAGTGGAGAAAGCGGAAGTCACGCCTGTTGACAATAATGGTAGCAGAAGTGATCTATAATACCGGGCGTATCAAAAAGAATCATCTGATTTGACACGTCTCGGCCACACAAACCGCAGTCGGTCTTTGGCCTCACCAATCAGCCCCAGTATACTCATATCCTCTCTGATGTGACCATTCCATTAGAGTTGTGGTCTCCCCCGTGGTCTTATACCTCTAATGTCTTCCTCCACTACCTGCCTGATGATCTGGCCTTCTCGACGCATTATGTGTCCATACCACTTCAGTCTTCTTTCTTTGATCGCTGCCGTAATGTCCATCGACTTTTATAGCTCCTGCAATTCACAGTTCTTTCTTTTCTTCCGTTCACCTCCACCCTTCATTGGTCCAAAAATCTGTCTGAGGATGGAATTCTCAAATGTCAGTAGTTTTCTTTCCATCTTTTGGGTGATGGCCCAGGTCCCTGCTCCGTATAAGACTGCAGGTCATATTATTGTCTTGTAGATCTTGGTCTTTGAGGATCTCGATTGAAGCCGGGACTTTAACGGCTTTCACAGAGCAAACCTGCTTGTATTCGTTCAGTAATTTCCTGGTCTATCTCGTTTCTTTCATTGAGTATAGCCCCAAGATATTCAAAGTCTTTTACTGTTTCAAAGACTTTGTCCTCCACCTTCAGGGGTCTGTCATCATTTTCTCTGCTAACTACAAGGTATTTTGTCTTATCCATATTCAACTTCAGGCCTCTCATTTACTCTTCCATTAATGTTCTTGTCATCTGAACCAGGTATTGCTCTTTCTCTGCTATTAAACTACATTATCCATAAGGGCCAGGGTGTTGATCCATCTTCCCAGCTGTATTCCTGTCTCCACGCTTGCCACCTTTCTTATGGCTTGCTCCAGTACTAGGTTAAACAGAAGAGGGAAGAGGCAGTCTCCTTGTCGCACTCCAGTCCTCACCTTGAACTTCTTTGATTTGTTTTCATTTACTTTCACCATGCATGTTGTCTCCTGGGTATATCTATGTTGGTTTTATGAGTTTTCTGAGAACTTGAGCCCTTTTGAGTTTTTGCCATATTGCTTGTCTATTCAAACTATCATAAGGTTTTTGGAAGTCCACAAAAAGTTAGTGAACATTTTTGCAGAATATCCAGCTCTTTGCTAGCACTTGCCATATTGTAAGTAAATGGTCTACAGTTGTCTTTCCCCTTCTGAAACCGGCTTGTTGGAATCCCAGTACTTTCTCGACATGTGGTGTTAGTCACTTCAGTAACAACATACTCAGGATCTTATAAGTTGTACATAGTAATGTGATTCCTCTATCGTTGCTACATCTCACTTGGTCTCCTTTCTTTAGTATAGGGCAGATGCAGACTCCTTCCATTCTTCGGGGATCCTTTCCTTCTTCCAAATTAAGCAGATTAAGTGGTACAGTCTCGCTTGTAGAGTAGCTCTTCCCTCCCTCAGCATCTCTGCAGGTATGCCATCTATTCTCGGTGCCTTCCCCCTCTTCAGCAATTTTATGGTCGCTCTTACCTCTTCTATGCTTGGTAGTTCATACTTCCCCAGTGGTACAGTATCACTGTTTTGTCTATATGATTCTTCTTCTTCATTTTCTGTTGTAGCACTTGTGGTGTTTATATCCACATTCAGGAGGTTTTCGAAGTAATTTTTCCATTCCTCCATAGCTTTCATGTCATCTGTGATTATCTGTACTTCTTGATCTCTGATCACGTCAAGCCTTGGATTGTATTATTTCTTGAAGAACCTGACTGTCCTGTAAAAGTCTCTTGTATTTCCTACTGTCTGGTCTTCTTCTGCCAGTTTTATTTTACTGTTTATGAACGCTCGCTTTTCTGTTCGAAGGACTTGTCTTGTTTCTCTAACTGCTTCCATGTATCCCAACCTTGTTCTTTCATCCTGTTCGTTCATCAGTAATAACAGTTTTGCTGCTTTTCTCTTGGTGACTGCATCTCTACACCCATCATTAAACCATCCTCTGCTCTTCCTCCTTTTTTCCATCGGTTTCAGCACCTCACATGCAGCACCTTTTAAACCTGTCTTGATTTTTGACCAAAACTTTTCAGTATCATCTTCGTCTTCTTCTTCTATGGAAGCAAACCTGTTTCCAATTTCAAGTGCATATCCTTCCTTAGTGTGGTCCTCTTTCAGTAGGTCTGCATTTATTTCCTGGTCTGCTTCTCTTCTCCTGCTGTTACGGCTTTCTATCCTCTCCTGTATGGTTGTCACCACAAGGTAATGGTCTGATCCTATTTCTGCATCTCTTTGAGCTGTTACACTCTGGATAGCACTTCCGTGTCTGGCATCCACAAGTATGTGGTCTATTTGGTTCTGAATGTCTCGGTCAGGTGACTTGCATATTATCTTATGGTTGTCTTTGTGAGGAAAGTAGGTACTAATAATTCTTATGTTTTTTGAAGCTGCAAGATTGACTAATCTCATTCCATTGTTGTTAGAGGAATCATGCAGACTGTGAAGGCCAACGTGTTGTTGTTGTTGTTGTTGTTGTTGTCTTCAGTCCAGAGACTGGTTTGATGCAGCTCTCCATGCTACTCTATCCTGTGCAAGCATCTTCATCTCCCAGTACCTACTGCAACCTACATCCTTCTGAATCTGTTTAGTTAATTCATCTCTTGGTCTCCCTCTATGATTTTTACCCTCCATGCTGCCCTCCAATACTAAATTGGTGATCCCTTTATGCCTCAGAACATGTCCTGCCAACTGATCCCTTCTTCTAGTCAAGTTGTGCCACAAATTTCTCTTCTCCCCAATTCTGTTCAATACCTCCTCATTAGTTATGTGATCTACCCATCTAATCTTAGCATCCTTCTGTAGCACCACATTTCGAAAGCTTCTATTCTCTTTTAGTCTAAACTATTTATCGTCCATGTTTCACTACACTCCATACAAATACTTTCAGAAACGACTTCCTGACACTTAAATCTATACTCGATGTTAACAAATTTCTCTTCTTCAGAAACGCATTCCTTGCCATTGCCAGTCTACATTTTATATCCTCTCTCCTTCAACCATCATCAGTTATTTTGCTCCCCAAATAGCAAAACTCATTTACTACTTTAAGCGTCTCATTTCCAAATCTAATTTCCTTAGCATCACCCAATTTAATTTGACTACATTCAATTATCCTCGTTTTGCTTTTGTTGATGTTCATCATATATCCTCCTTTCAAGACACTGTCCATTCCGTTCAGCTGCTCTTCGAAGTAGTTTGCTGTCTGTGACAGAATTACAATGTCATCGGCGAACCTCAAAGTTTTTATTTCTTCTCCATGGCTTTTAATTCCTACTCCGAATTTTTCTTTTGTTTCCTCTACTGCCTGCCCAATATACAGATTGAATGACATCGGGGATAGGCTACAACCCTGTCTCACTCCCTTCCCAACCACTGCTTCCCTTTCATGTCCCTCGACCCTTATAACTGCCATCTGGTTTCTGTACAAATTGTAAGTAGCCTTTCACTCCCTGTATTTGACCCTTGCCACCTTCAGAATTTGAAAGGGAGTATTCCAGTCAACATTGTCAAAAGCTTTCTCTAAGTCTACGAATGCTAGAAACGTAGGTTTGCCTTTCCTTAATCTATCTTCTAAGATAAGTCGTAGGGTCAGTATTGCCTCACGTGTTCCAACGTTTCTACGGAATCCAAACTGATCTTCCCCTAGGTCGGCTTCTACGAGTTTTTCTATTCGTTTGTAAAGAATTCTTGTTAGTATTTTGCAGCCGTGGCTTATTAAACTTATAGTTCGGTAATTTTCATATCTGTCAACACCTGCTTTCTTTGGGATTGGAGTTATTATATTCTTCTTGAAGTCTGAGGGTATTTCACCTGTCTCATACATCTTGCTCACCAGATGGTAGAGTTTAGTCAGGAATGGCACTCCCAAGGCTATCAGTAGTTCTAATGGAATGTTGTCTACTCCCGGGGCCTTGTTTCGAATTAGGTCTTTCAGTGCTCTGTCAAACTCTCCACGCAGTATCATGTCTCCCATTTCATCTTCATCTACATCCTCTTCCATTTCCATAATATTGTCCTTAAGTACATCACCCTTGTATAGATCCTCTTTATACTCTTTCCACCTTTCTGCTTTACCCTTCTGTGCTTAGAACTGGGTTTCCATCTGAGCTCATGATATTCATACAAATGGTTCTCTTTTTTCCAAAGGTCTCCTTAATTTTCCTGTAGGCAGTATCTATCTTACCCCTCGTGAGATGAGCCTCTACATCCTTACATTTGTCCTCTAGCCATCCCTGCTTAGAGCAGAGTTTCTTCAGTTTTAATGTGCAGTTCATGACCAATAGATTGTGGTCAGAGGTCACATCTGCCCCTGGAAATGTCTTACAATTTAAAACCTGGTTCCTAATTCTCTTCTTGTCTGAACTATTTACTGACCATGTTTCACTTCCATACATGGCTACACTCCACACACATACTTTCAGAAATGACTTCCTGACACTTAAATCTATAATCGATGTTAACATATTAATATTCTTCTTGTGGATAAACTGACAGAACAAGGTTGTAGACAGTTTCAGAGAGAGCATTAGGGAACAATTGACAAGCTTTTGAAATGTGGTGCTACGGAAGAATGCTGAAGATTAGATGTGTAGATCACATAACTAATGAGGAGGTATTGAATAGAATTAGGGAGAACAGAAATTTGTGGCACAACTTGACTAGAAGAGGGGATCGGTTGGTAGGACATGTTTTGAGGCATGAAGGGATCATCAATTTACCATTGGAGGGCAGCGTGGAGGGTAAAAATTGTAGAGGGAGATCAAGAGATGAATACACTAAGCAGATTCAGAAGGATGTAGGCTGCAGGAGGTACTGGGAGATGAAGAAGCTTGCGCAGGATAGAGAAGCATGGAGAGCTGCATCAAACCAGTCTCTGGACTGAAGACCATAATAACAAAAACAACAGTAGATGACACCTTTCTGATCCCATCAAACACAGGGAATTGTCTTCTTTCCAAAGCGATTAGGTCTTGCAGTGGATGTCAGTGGTTTGCCTGGATTCACCAGTGATTTACGTGCCTAGGATTCTCGAAATATATCCATTTTTCATCACCTGTCACTATTCAACGGCGAAACGACTTTCATTTGTATTTGGCGAGCAGCATTTCACAAGTGGTCTATCAAATTGCTGTCTGTCTTTCATTCAGTTCAGGCAGAACCCATTTTCCTACTCCCTGCACCTTTCCCGTAGCTTTCAACTGAAGAGAAACTGCTTTTATTTTATGTTATTTGCATGTCAAGGTCTGTAGGACCAAATTGAGGAGCAAATCTCCAAGGCCATGGAAAATGTCAGTATGTGAAATTACAACATAAAAGTAATAACAGTGTACAGGATGGGCATATGGGCAGGCGGTGGGCATTATGGAATGAATAGGGTAATTTTTAGATAAAGTCCATTTGTTGGCGAAAGCATGTTGAAAGGGGTTACATAGGCCTAGGGAGGTGAGGGTGAGCCAGAGCGTAGAGTACAGCGAGACATAGTTCGCGAAGCTAAAAAAAGTGGTTGTCTGCCAAAACTAAGTCCACAATGCTGCAGCACCGGGAGATGCGGGAAGGTCTACACTGCTACATGGCGCGTGTATCCGACTCGCTGCTGAACAAGAATAGAAGAGAGTGGACCTGGCGACGGGCGGCCAGGTGTATTTGATGCACCATGTGGCTTCCTCCTCCCTGATTGGTCAGGACTGAGCAAATCGTGCGGGCGGCATGGAACTTTCCAGAGCGTTGCCTGCTAAGCGACGCCTGGGGCGGCATTACCTCGTAAGCACATGAGAGAGACGCATGGCCAATGTGCCCTTTCTCGGTTCTGACTTCCTGTTACTAGACCATGGGACGAAAGAAGTTACAGGCAGCTCACACTGCCGGCCATGGCTTGGCCGCAATAAAAAAATGAAGTTACCATTTGAAAGCTCATATAATAAAGTAAAATCCCCTATTGTCTGGCTCACAGATAAAAATAAAATTTTTTATGAACCTGAAAAAAGTCCAGCCATAAGTTTAAGTAATCGCAATCAACAATATAACAAGAATCAGCTTAATTTTTCAAAGAACTCCTCGACAGAATAGAAGGAGTGACCTATGAGGAAACTCTTCAGTTTTATTTTGAAAGCGCGTGGATTACTGCTGATTTTTGAATTCTAGTGGTAGCTTATTGAAAATGGATGCAGCAGCATACTGCACACCTTTCTGCACAGGAGTTAAGGAAGTCCAATCCAAGTGCACGTTTGATTTCTGCCAAGTATTAACTTAGTGAAAGGTGCTTATTCTTGCGAATAAGCTAGTATTGTCAACAAGAAATGACAGTAAGGAATATATATATTGAGGGGCCAATGTCAAAATACCCAGACTCGTGAACAGGGGTCGACAAGATGTTCGTGAACTTACACCAATTATTGCCTGAACCGCCTGTTTCTGAGCCAAAAATATCCTTTTAGAATGGGAAGAGTTACCCCAAAATATAAAACTATATGACATAAGTGAATGAAAATAAGCAAAGTAGACTAATTTTTGTGTCAAATGATCACTCACTTCAGATACTTTTCAAATAGTAAAAATGGCAGCATTAAGTCTTTGAACAAGATTCTGATCATGGGCTTTCCATGACAGTTCACTATCTATCTGAACACCTAGAAATTTGAACTGTTCACTTTCACTAAACGTATACCCATTCTGTGAAATTAAAACATCGGGTTTTGTTGAACTGTGTGTTAGAAACTGTATAAAATGAATTTTACTGTTATTTAGCGTTATTTTATTTTCTACAAGCAGTGAACTTATGTCATGAACTGTACTATTTGAAACAGAGCCAGTGTTGCACGGAGCATCCTTTACTACCAAGATAGTGTCATCAGCAAACAGAAATATTTTAGAGTTACCTGTAATACTAGGGGGCATATCATTTATATAAATAAGGGCAGCGGTGGTCCCAACACTGATCGTTGGGGCACACCCCCCACCCCCACCCCCCCTTGACCGTACTCAGATTCCACATCACAGCCATTCTCAACATTGTGAATAATGACCTTTTGCTATCTGTTGCTAAAGTAAGAGGTGAACCAGTTGTGAGCTACTCCCCATATTGCGTAATGGTCCAACTTCTGGAGCAATATTTTGTGATCAACAGAATCAAATGCCTCAGTTAAATAAAAAAATGTGCCTAGCATTTGAAACCTTTTGCTTAACCCATCCAGTACCTCACAGAGAAAAGAGAATATAGCATTTTCATTTGTTAAACGACTTCTAAAGCCGAACTGTACATTTGATAGGAAATCGTGTGATGTAAAAGGATCAATTATTCTTACATACATAACCTTATCAATAACTTTTGCAAACACTGTGGGCATAGAAATAGGTCTAAAATTGTCTAAATTATCCTTTTCTCCCTTTTTATAAAGTGGCTTTACTTCTGAGTACTTTAATCATTCAGGAAACTGATCATTCCCAAAGGAAAAATTACAAATATGTCTAAATACAGGGCTAACATGTGTAGCACAGTACTTTAATATTCTGCTAGGAACTCCATCATATCTCTGAGAGTCCTTAGTCCTCAGTGATTTAATTCTTGACTCAATTTCCCCCCTGTCTGTATCACAGAGTAGTATTTCAGATATACAGGGTGTTACAAAAAGGTACGGCCAAATTTTCAGGAAACATTCCTCACACACAAAGAAAGAAAATATGTTATGTGGACATGAGTCCGGAAACACTTACTTTCCATGTTAGAGCTCATTTTATTACTTCTCTTCAAATCACATTAATCATGGAATGGAAACACACAGCAACAGAACGTACCAGCGTAACTTCAAACACTTTGTTACAGGAAATGTGCAAAATGTCCTCCGTTAGCGAGGATACATGCGTCCACCCTCCGTCCCGTGGAATCCCTGATGCGTTGATGCAGCCCTGGAGAATGGCGTATTGTATCACAGCTGTCCACAATACGAGCACGAAGAGTCTCTACATTTGGTACCGGGGTTGCGTAGACAAGAGCTTTCAAATGCCCCCATAAATGAAAGTCAAGAGGGTTGAGGTCAGGAGAGCGTGGAGGCCATGGAATTGGTTGGCCTCTACGAATCCATCGGTCACCGAATCTGTTGTTGAGAAGCATACGAACACTTCGACTGAAATGTGCAGGAGCTCCATCGTGCATGAAGCACATGTTGTGTCGTACTTGTAAAGGCACATGTTCTAGCAGCACAGGTAGAGTATCCCGTATGAAATCATGATAACGTGCTCCATTGAGCGTAGGTGGAAGAACATGGGGCCCAATCAAGACATCACCAACAATGCCTGCCCAAACTTTCACAGAAAATCTGTGTTGATGACGTGATTGCACAATTGCGTGCGAATTATCGTCAGCCCACACATGTTGATTGTGAAAATTTACAATTTGATCACGTTGGAATGAAGCCTCATCCGTAAAGAGAACATTTGCACTGAAATGAGGATTGACACATTGTTGGACGAACCATTCGCAGAAGTGTACCCGTGGAGGCCAATCAGCTGGTGATAGTGCCTGCAACGCTGTACATGGTACGGAAACAACTGGTTCTCCCGTAGCACTCTCCATACAGTGACGTGGTCAACCTTACCTTGTACAGCAGCAACTTCTCTGACGCTGACATTAGGGTTATCGTCAACTGCAGGAAGAATTGCCTCATTCATTGCAGGTGTCCTCGTCGTTCTAGGTCTTCCCCAGTCTCGAGTCATAGGCTGGAATGTTCCGTGCTCCCTAAGACGCCGATCAATTGCTTCGAACGTCTTCCTGTCGGGACACCTTTGTTCTGGAAATCTGTCTCGATACAAACGTACCGCGCCACGGCTATTGCCCCGTGCTAATCCATACATCAAATGGGCATGTGGCAGCTCCGCATTTGTAAACATTGCATTGACTGCAAAACCACGTTCGTGATGAACACTAACCTGTTGATGCTACGTACTGATGTGCTTGATGCTAGTACTGTAGAGCAATGAGTCGCATGTCAACACAAGCACCAAAGTCAACATTACCTTCCTCAAATTGGGCCAACTTGTGGTGAATCGAGGAAGTACAGTACATACTGACGAAACTAAAATGAGCTCTAACATGGAAATTAAGCGTTTACGGACACATGTCCACATAACATCTTTTCTTTATTTGTGTGTGAGGAATGTTTCCTGAAAGTTTGGCCGTACCTTTTTGTAACACCCTGTAAATCTCAGAAAGGTTTTTGCCAAGAGAGTTATATGATTCCCTGTAGAAACTAAATTTTTAATTAATTCACCAACAATACACAGAAAATGATTTTTAAATACTGTACATATATCTGATTTGTGAGCAACATAAATATTTCTACTATGAATGGACTTTATATTGTCGAACTTGTGCTGCTGATCCGACACTTCCTTCACAACTGACCATATAGTTTTAATTTTATCCTGCGAGTTAGCTATTCTATTTGCATACCACATACTCTTTGCCTTCCTAATAAAATTTTAAGCACCTTACAGTACTGTTTGTACTGGGCTACTGTAGCTTGATTGTGACTACACTATGTGGTCAAAAGTATTCGGACACCTGCCTGAAAATGACTTACAAGTTCGTGGCGCCTTCCATTGGTAATGCTGGAATTCAATGTGGTGTTGACCAACCCTTAGCCTTGATGACAGCTTCCACTCTCGCTGACAAACATTCAATCAGGTGCTGGAAGGGTTCTTGGGGAATGACAGCCCATTCTTCACAGAGTGGCACTAAGGAGAGGTATCGATGTCGAGGTGCTCCATTGTGTTGAAAGACGCAATCACTATCCCCGAATTGCTCTTCAACAGTGGGAAGCAAGAGGGTGCTTAAAACATCAATGTAGGCCTGTGCTGTGATAGTGCCATGTGAAACAACAATGGGTGCAAGTCCCCTCCATGAAAAACACGATCACACTGTAACACCACCGCCCCCGAATTTTAGTGTTGGCACTACACACACTGTCAGATGACGTTCACCGGGCATTCGCCGTACCCAGACCCTGCCATCGGATTGCCACATTGTGTATCATGATTCGTCACTCCACACAATGTTTTTCCACTGCTCAGTCATCCAATGCTTATGCTCCTTACGCCAAGCGAGGCATCATTTGGCATTTACCGGCATGATGTGTGACTTATGAGCAGCCGCTTGACCATGAAATCCAAGTTTACTCACCTCCCACCTAACTCTCATAGTACTTGCAGTGGATCCTGACTCAGTTTGGAATTTCTGTGTGATGGTAGATGTCTGCCTATTACACTTTACGACACTCTTCGCAAGTGTCGGTGGTCTCTGTTAGTCAACAGGTGAGGTTGCCCTGTACGCTTTTGTGCGTGTGGAAATCTCGTGTACAGACGTATGACACAAATGACACCCAATCACCTGATCGTGTTCGAAGTCCGTGAGTTCCACAGAGCGCCCCATTCTGCTCTCTCACGATGTTTAATGACTACTGAGGTTGCTGATATGGAGTACCTGGCAGTAGTTGGCAGCACAGTGCACCTAATATGAAAAACGTATGCTTCTGGGGGTGTCCGGATACTTTTGCCACATAGCGTACTTCTGTCATTTTGATATAATTCCCACTTTGTTCTACATGATATCCTTCCTGCAAGTCAGCCACCCAGGCTGCATTTTACTGCTAGTGCCCTGTTTAGAACGTTCTAATGGAATGCAACTCCCAAAGAGCATGAAAAATGTATTAAGGAAAACATTATGTTCGTCATCTATGTTATTGGCAGTATAAACATCCCGCCACCTTGTTCCTTGACGAGGTTTAAAAAACACTCTATTCTTGGATTAATTTTCCTACATAGTTTGTAATTTTATGTGACATTTGTTTGAGTACAAAAGCGATGCATTTGGAATAAGTATATCCATAATATAGTAGTGAGAAGGTATTGGACAAGCTCGAAGTAGTGCACTTGCGTTAAGTACGAGTCATCCTTAAAAGATGATTGCAATTGCTTTGTTTTATTTTTTGGTATTATTCTTTACATTAAGAAAGATCAAAGTTACTGTTAAAATGATCATGGTACAAATTCTGCAGATTGAAAAGACTTATGGGTTGCGAAAACCATGCAATGTGGAATTTTGCAGTAGAAGCGTATTCATGTTTGGACGGCCTACGGGATGTAGTGGATGGGACAATGAAATTCGCAGATCAGAATTATTCAAGTAAGGATATGAAAGCAAAATCAAAGTTGATATTACAGAATGAATCAGTGAATTATGTTCACATTGAAAAAGCTGCGGCAGCGAAAGAAGTCTGGGACAAATTACAAGGTGCATTGGAGGATGGAGGTCTTACAAGGAAAGTAGGATTATTACGTGAGTTAATTACCAATCAGCTGGACAAATGCAAGAGCATAGACGAATACATCAACAAAATAAAAGCCACGTTGAACCGACTGAGAAACATTGGGTTTGAAATTGCTAACGAATAGATAGGGACACTACTATTGGCAAGACTGCCCGAAAGGTAAGCGCCTATGATTATGGGGCTGGAAAGCTCAGGTATAGCAGGTGACAGTGTTAAATTGAAAATCCTACAGGATGTAAAGGATATTTCAAGCTGTCATGTATTGGAGTAGGAAGCTGCTCTTTATTCAAGAAACAAAAGGAAGAAATCAATGAGTTACTATAGATGTCAGAAGAAGGGGCATAGTGCATCTCAGTGCAGAGGAAAAGTAAACCCAAGATCAGACACTCAGCAAATGAAGTATGTTGCAGGTAGCCCAGAGAGAGGGACTAATAGTAAAGATAAGGCATTCTCATGTTTTCATTCTTTTGGAGATGTGGCTAGTTGCCAACTGGAATGGATTTTAGTGTCGAGTGCATCTGTGCATATTGTTAATGACAAATCTTTTCTTTGTGGTGTTAAAGATAAGACTTGTATGGGAATATCTACTACTGATGGCAGCAAGCTAGAATGTCATTTGGTTGGGGAAACTAGACGTAAATGTAAGTGTAAATGGTGAACCCGATATGGTTACAGCACATGATGTTCACTATGTAGAAAATGTTGCTACTAATCTATTGTCTGTAGTGGAAAATGTCAAGAAGGGAAATACAGTCACTTTTATCATTGACGGAGCAAGAGTAATCAATAAAAATGGTGAAGTTATAACTACAGCAAGTAACAAAAGGGATATTTTAAGTTGGATACCATTGACAGTAAACATAGACATGTTAGTCATTCAGTATACTCAGCGGAAGGTTTTTTATGGTACTGCAGACTTGGACATCTAAATAGAAAAAGTATGTCTTTAATAAGGGATGTGATAAAGGTAATACAGAATTATAGTGTATCCAAGGACCCTTGTGAGATATGCATAAAAGGAAAACAAACTAGGCTACCTTTTAAGACTGTTGTTGTTGTTGTTGTTGTTGTTGTCTTCAGTCCTGAGACTGGTTTGATGCAGCTCTCCATGCTACTCTATCCTGTGCAAGCTTCTCCATCTCCCAGTACTTACTGCAACCTACATCCTTCTGAATCTGCTTAGTGTATTCATCTCTTGGTCTCCCTCTATTATGATTTTTATCCTCCACGCTGCCATCCAATGCTAAATTTGTGATCCCTTGATGCCTCAGAACATGTCCTACCAACTGGTCCCTTCTTCTTGTCAAGTTGTGCCACAAACTCCTCTTCTCCCCAATTCTATTCAATACCTCCTCATTAGTTGTGTGATCTACCCATCTAATCTTCAGCATTCTTTTGTAGCACCACATTTCGAAAGCTTCTATTCTCTTCTTGTCCTAACTATTTATTGTCCATGTTTCACTTCCATACATGGCTAAACTCCATACAAATACTTTCAGAAAAGACTTCCTGACACTTAAATCTATACTTGATGTTAACAAACTTCTCTTCTTCAGAAACGCTTTCCTTGCCATTGCCAGTCTACGTTTTATATCCTCTCTACTTCGACCATAATAAGTTATTTTGCTCCCCAAATAGCAAAACTCCTTTACTACTTTAAGTGTCTCATTTCCTAATCTAATTCCCTCAGCATCACCCGACTTTATTCGACTACATTCCATTATCCTTGTTTTGCTTTTGTTGTTGTTCATCTTTTAAGACTAGTAAAAGTAAATCTGCAGAGGTCTTACAGTTAATCCATATGGATGTATGTGACCCGATGGAGTGCAAATCCATAGGTGGGAGTTATTATTTGCTTACATTTATTGATGATTATTCACGTATACTGATGTTTATTTTTTTAGTTCCAAAGACCAAGGGAGTGACACTTTTGAGGAATACCATAATTAGTTGAAAGGTGGATGGGAAAGAAGATTAAGATTGTCAAGTCTGATAACGGGAGAGAATATATCAATTAGAAATTGAAGACATTTCTGACAAAAATGGGTTTCAGGCATCAAATTACCACAAGGTACAGCTCATCTCAAAATAGGGTTGCTGAGAGGGCTAATAGGACCATTGTCGAAAAAGCAAGGATTATGATAACTGATGCTGGATTATCAAAAGATTTTTGGGCAGAGTTGGTATAAACAGCCATATATTTGAACAACAGGTCACCTACAAAATCTTTAAGGAATAGTCCCCCTATGAGATATGGGTAGGAAGGAAACCTGACCTAAGCAATATAAGGGTTTTTGGTGTGATGCAATGGCGCACATTCCAAAACAACTGAGAGGAAAATGGGACCCAAAAACTAAAGAGTATATTTTTGTAGGCTATTGTGAGAATTCAAAGGGCTACCAATTAATGGATCCATTGAATAAAAGGATAGTTACAAGCAGTGATGTAGTATTCTTTGGAAATAGAAAGGACTCTGAAGAGGGCAAGACTACTAACTAAGTTAAATGTGCTTAGTTCCGAGAGTGAAACCGTATGTGAAGAAAGAGAAAGTGAAGAACAGAAAGAGGACAGTCAAATGCAAATGGAGACTATTTATGAGGACAGTGAGTTTGAAGTCAAACAACATGAAGAGAACAACATAAGGCGTTCTTCTCGCATACCAAAACAGAAAGAATATCCGAATTTTGAGATGTATGCAGCCCAGTCTTTTAATGACGAACCAGCAACAGCAGAAGAAGCAATGAGCGGGCCGAACTCTCAATAATGGAAAGAAGCAATGGAGAGGGAATTGGAATCTTTATCTGACAAAGAAACCTTTGAATGGGTAAATACGCCTGCAGATATGAAACCATTTCAGGCAAGATAGGTATTCACTTTGAAGAGCCCCAAAAAAATTCTTCACCTAAATATAAAGCATGACTTGTAATAAAAGGATATTCCCAAAAACAAGGGGTAGATTGCAAAGAAACTTTTTCATCTGTAGTCAAGTGTGCCTCATTGAGATATCTCTTAGCCTTAGCAGCAAAACGAAATTTAACAATTCATCATATGGATGTAAAAACAGCATATTTAAATGGGAAATTGGAGGAGGAGATATATGTCATTCCACCAAGAGAAGTCATGAAAATCAAATCGGAAAGGAAAAAGGTTTGACGTTTGTGAAGAAGAGAGAAAAAAAAAAAAGTATTTATGGACTTAAACGGAGTGGACATTGCTGGAATCAATGTCTACATAAAACTCTAATAAATATGAAGTAATCTAGGGCAGATACCAGTATATAATATAAAAAGGGAAGAGAAGGGATGAGAATAATAATGGCAATATGGGTGGACAACTTCTTTAACTTGACTGAAAACTAAAGCCAAATTAGAATTTTTAAGAAACAGCTGCAGACCAAGTTTAAGGTGCATGATTTGGGAGAAGTTAAACAGTATTTAAATATGCAGCCCACTAAGAATGAAGAGAGACAAGAATTGAGCATAAGTCAATCACCATATACAGAAAAAAATCTTAAAGAAATTTGGCATGAGTGATTGTAAACCCATAACTACTCCAATGGAAGTAGGAGTGAAGTTGAACATAAACGAGACAGATGTGGAATGCGATAAGAATGTTCCATATTTAGAAGCAGTAGGGAGTCTGTTATATTTGTCTCAAACGTCATGACCTGACATTGCTTTTGTCACAAAGACAGTGAGCAGGTACTGCAGAGACCCAAAGGCAGAGCACTGTAAAGCTGTGAAAAGGATATTCTGATATTTAAGAGGAACTTCAGACCACGAATTAAGATACCATAGAGAAGGTAATGCAGAACTAGAAGGCTACAGCGATGCGGACTGGGGGAGTGAATTGGGAGATAGGCACTCTACTACTGGCTGCTACTTTAAGTTAATGGGGGTAACAGTTGCATTGAGTACTGTAGAAGCTGAGTATATGGTGCTATCTTACACCACACAGAAAGCATTGTGGCTAAGAACATTAATATGTGAAATGGAACCCAATTTAATCATGGAACCTATAATGATCTTCTGTAACAGTGAAGCAGCCATTAACCTAGCTAGAAATGATGTCACTAGTCCTAGGACAAAACTTAAGGCACCATTTTATTCAGGACCACATAGAGCAACAGAACATCGCTGTGGACTACCTGCACACAGAAGACATGTTAGCTGACCTTCTCACAAAACAATAAAGAAGCCATTAACCTAGCTAAAATGATGTCACTAGTGTTATGACAAAACATATTGATATAAGGCGCCATTTTATTCGGGACCACATAGAGTGACAGAACATCGCTGTCGACTACCTGCGCACAGAAGACATGTTGGTTGACCTTCTCACAAAACCCCGTGGACGAAGAGAAGTTTGAAAAGAGTGTGGGGCTATTTGGTTTATCTTGTGAAGGCAAACCACAAAATATACAGGGTGGTTGGAAATTCCTGTTACAAACTTCTAGGACATGTAGAGGGTAGCGAGTACATAACATTTTGAATAGGAACCCATGTCCGGAATCGTATCGTTTCTGTTCTACGACAGTTTCAATTCAGATGTGTACCTTGTCAACGTCTGCTTAGGGCAAGAGAAATGTCTCAAGAGTTCCCTGTCCTGGTATGCAACAGGGTAGACACGAGGACATGTACTACGTCAAATGATCCACAGATATCACTTATTGTGTGCTTTGCTGTGAGACCGAGTCAATACCTGTGCATCACCGATAGAGGTAACATGATGCAGTACACGTTTGCGGAATACACAGACATGCTCCTTGTATATGGCGAAGCTGGAGATAACGGAAGAGCTGCTAGTCGGCTGTATCACAAACGTTTACCAAACCGTCACACTCCATCACACAAACTGTTTGCCCAAGTTAGACAATGGCTTCGAGAAATGGGTACCTTCACCGTGAGGAGGCAGGACTGTGGTGCTCCACGGTGATGCCGCACTCCCGAATTTGAAGAAGGTGTACTGCATTGCATTGAAGATAGTCCGTCAATGACTTCATGAACAATTGCATGTGCAATGGTTGTTAGTCACAGTACTGTCTTGGACGTTCTTCATGATCAACAATTACATCCGTACCACTTACAAAGGGTACACACTATAGGTCCAGCAGACTTTCCACAACGCGTCACCTTCTGCACATGGTTCCTGCACTGTTGCATCGACATGCCCGTCTCCATGTCGAGTTCTCTTCACGGATGAATGTAGGTTCACAAGGGATTGTGTTCTGAATTCTCGAAATAGCCATGTCCGGGCGGACGAAAACCCTCATGCCATGCATGTTCAGGGATTTCAAGACAGGTTTGGAATTAATGTGTGGGTAGGTATTCTGGATGGTCATGTGATTGGATCATACCTCCTTCCATCCAAGCTCACAGGTCCTGCCTACTTAGTCTTCCTACGACACTTAATGGACCCATTCTTGGAAACTGTGCCATTGAATGTTCGTCAGGGAGTGTGGTTTCAGCATGATGGAGCACCACCTCACTTTTCACTGGCTGTCCGGAGATGATCTCATCAGATGATATGGTGAAAGATGGATAGGCCATGGTGGTCAAACCGCGTGACCGCCACGATCACGTTTTAACCCCTATGGACTACTTCTTGTGGGGTCGTATGAAGAGCCTAATTTATGAGACACCTGTAGAGACAGAGGAAGATCTGCTGGCATGAGTTCTGGCCGCTGCACAAGACACTGAAGAGCCACTAGTTGGGATGGAGAGAGTGTGACAGAACGTGCTTCGGAGGTACGATGTGTATAACAACATTGGTGGTCGCCACATCGAGCCGCTGTTGTAATGCATCGGTACGTTGCGGCTGGTGCCGTAGATGCTGGGTTCTTGTTGTCGACTAATGTAAGCTATAAGGTGTAAGTTGTAATGCAAATGCGTAAGTGATAATGGAACGAGTCAGCATTCTTTTCAAATGGATTTGCAACAATTGTACTGGGTTGCGCCTAAGTACATTCCTTACGTAGGCGTGGATGAGATAATCATCTGCATTGAAACTGTCGTATTCAAAATGTTATCTACTCACGACCCTCTACATGTCCTAGAAGTTTGGAACGGGAATTACCGACCCCCCTGTATGTTTAAAGGTGGGTGTTGGAATTGTGTGTACAATATATTTTGTGTGAGATGGCAGCAAAGTGCATCATGTAAAATATAATAGACCTCTCTGGTGCTATTGTATGCTCTTGACTTTTATGTGTGGTATATGTTCCTTGGTTGTTGTGTTCGATGTATTTTACCTGGAAGTGCAAATATAGTTTCTGGCACTAAATGTTTTTTACCCACTATTACTTATTCAACTGTGTCGACTCTAATATATACTATCAAAAACTATTTTGAAAGGAGAGAACATTGATTTCCAGCATACCTATAGCATATTTTGAAAAAATGTGGCTGAGATATGTAAGTGGGTAGAATTAAGTGAGGCTTTTTGTTGTACTACCATGATAATATTAGAATACACAACATTTACATTCTTTACATCTTTCTGGACAATCTGTATCATAGTACATGTTGTGCATTGCTTAACATAGTATGTAATTAAATTTTCTTTTTTTCAGCCGGTTCTCGTTAGGAAGAGGCTACAAGTCCTTAAACTTGGGACATAAAAATGTAATAAAGCTGTTAAGGAAAGGAATTGCAGTTCTGCTGTTGCATTATGGTTGGCAAGGTAAGTTGGTTTTGCACTTCTGCTTGATGTCAAGTATGGAACAAGTTTGTGATCCAGAGCTTAAGGATTATTGCAAAAGATTAAAGTTGTGTGACATATCAACATTTAGAAATGACAAAACATTTATGCTTAGTACTTGATGCAATGCACAGACGAAAGGTAATCCTGGAAGATTAAGGGAGCGTGGTACCTTGTGATTGGTTCCTTACAAGAGACAGTTGGTACCACATCTATGTAGAATAAATGATGATATTAGTAAATAATTGATATCCCGTGTCATTTCAATGGCTCCGATACAAAAGAAATCTATAGAGTGAGACCACCACCAAATAAAAATAGGAAAACG
The DNA here is from genome assembly GCF_023898315.1 of Schistocerca nitens. Classification (NCBI taxonomy): domain Eukaryota; kingdom Metazoa; phylum Arthropoda; class Insecta; order Orthoptera; family Acrididae; genus Schistocerca; species Schistocerca nitens. The sequence goes on from NC_064615.1 coordinate 57,679,871, forward strand.
CTTCCTATTACTAAGTGGCAACGAAAAGCATTTTGATCCGTCGTTCCTACAACTGGAGGAAATACTTGGTTAGTGCATCCATAGGTTTAATAAATACAACAGATACACGTGATAGAGATTTTAGTCATCAGTAATATATTCTCCTACACTGTTCACAATGGCCTACCAACGCTGGGGCAGCTTTTCGAATCCGCATCTGTAGAATCCATGTGGTTTTGAGGCGAAGAACTCATCGAGTCATGTTCGGAGAGCATTTTTGTTCGTTGAAGTTTGTTCGATAGTGGAAAAGGTGAAACTCTTGAGAGCACAAGACCAGGTGAATAGGGGGGGGGGGGGTATGGAATGTCTTCCCAACCCATTTCCTGTGTTGTGTTTTTTGTCAGTCTAGCAAAATGCGTGGGGAGGGGGTTAGGTATTATTGTGGAGTAGCATTGCTTCACGCAGTATTCCTGGTAATCATTCTGGGACTGTGTCTGCAAGACATCTCAGTTGCTGCCAGTAACTGTCAGCAGTGATGTTTATACCTCAGGGAAGAAATTTGTAGTGCAGCACACCATTGCTGTTCCATCAGCTGTGTAACAATATCTTTTGTGGATGCGTGCATATCTTTGTATATAGAGTTGATGCTGTGCTTGGGCTCAACCATTCCTTTCTTTTTCTTATGTTAGCATGAAGACATCATTTCATGTCAACAGTACATGTGATGTACTGAGATACCACATAAAAAGAGTTTGCGGCAGTTGGTGCCAGAAGTACTATTGATGTCTGTGTGTAGCAGGAACATCACTATATGCAAATCAGTTGTACTGCATGTGAGAAGCATGCTCCCTGGAGCAGCAGTGTCACCAGAAAGAGAGATATGTGCTTAAGTAATGATGCACAAGCAGAAGTTGTCAGTTGCAATGTTGTGAATTGGTCCAAGTCTTCCTAGGGAGTTCCTGCAAAACATTTTCTATGCCTTTAAGTCTTCTAGTCATCGAGTAAGATAGAAATAGTGGCTGACAAATAGACAGTTGTTCATCTACAGTAGATACAGAACAGGAAATAGAATTCTCTGTGTATGGAGAGACAGCCTGCCTAGAGATTTAACTGAGCACTGTTAGTCTGGAACTGTTCTTCAAATAGTACAAGAAGACAGATGGTTAGTTTTCTTCTGACTTTAGTTCAGGGAATGTTATTTAGTTTACTTTCATGGAACTGTAGTCAATGCCGAGCAGATAGGCTAAACCTGCATTCTTCAATTTCTGTAACCAATTTTACAAACGTTGAGTAATATGTTTTATTATTCATTATTCTGTATTACTTTAATTGTGTGTGTGCTCCACTAGAACCCAAACATCCGTTCCACCAGAACACCTTTAGTAGTCTTTTGCATCAGCAGTGAGATTTTCATCACAGTGGATGCCCCCAGTCCACAACAGTAATGATAGAGGATAGGAATGGTCAGTGTTGTTCACGAGCCAGTTGATGATGATGACGAGCAAGCAGAATGCATACATGGCTACCCACTGATTTTAGTGGTTTTGGCTTAGAGCATGTGGTACCCATACACCTGATTTTTGAACTGTCCCCATTGCACACAAATGTCACACGATAGTGTCAGTTCTCGAGTACATTGACGCGGATCGTTGTGGATTAAAGCATTTAAACGATCTTCATCAAACTCCGAAGGTCTCCCTGGATGTGAAGAGTCACTAATATCAAAACAGTCTTCCTTAAAACAGGAAAATCGTTTTCTTGTTGTGCTCTGTCCAATGGAATTATTTCCATGCATGACACTGATGTTTTTGGCTGCCACCACTATGTTGCCCTACTGTTGAACTCAAAACAGAAGAATATGTTTGAAATGTACTGATTTCTCCACTTGGCACTCATTTTCTAGTGTCTGCAGCTCCACTCACTATCTCCAAATGACAATATGTAAACTCAAATAGCAGCAATGAACTACAAATAAAAAATGAAACTCAGTCAATAAGCTCATAGCAACTGGAATACCAACATGCAAAACAAAAACAGTGATTAAGGAGAAAGATTCGTGAGTTAGACTGTAGGAGACATAGCAAAAGAACTGGTGTCTCTGTCAGCCTGTAATGTGTGTGAGCCAGATTGCAGTTTATAATTGGCTGGTTGGGAGATCAAAGGTGCTAAACTGCATGGTTAACAATCTGCAGTTTAAAATAAAATTTTCTTCTCTGTACTTGGTTGTAAAACTGGCATTTTATTGATGCCAGTTTGCTAGAGATGTCACCCTTTACATCTCGTTGTTAATGGTTTATGGACATCATTTATATCTACGTAGATAATTCCAGAAGACACCATTAGATATCTCCGCAAGCCGCCGTATAATGCGTGACAGAGTGTATCATGTACCACTGATAGTCATCTTCTTTCCTGTTCCACTCGCAAACAGAGTGAGGGAAAAGGACTGTCTGTATGCCTCCATATGAGCCATTGTTTCTCGAATCTTATCTTTGTGGACCTTACATGCAGTGTGTGTTGGTGACAGTAGAATTGTTCGGCAGTCAGCTTCAAATTTTCTCAATAGCTTTTCTCGAAAAAGAACGTTGTCTTCTCCCCAGGGATTCCAATTTGAGTTCCCAAAGCATCTCCATAACACTAATGTGGTGTTTGAACCTGCCAGTAACAAATTTAACAGCCTGCCTCTGAACTGCTTCGATTCTTCATTCAATCTGACGGGTCACGGATCCCAAACCCTTGAGCAGTACTTCTTTACCCGTGAACCACTCTTACCTAAAATTCTCCCAGTAAACCAAAATCACCATTCATTCACCTTCCCTACCACGTTTCTCACATGTTTGTTCCATTTCATGTTGCTTTGGAATGTTACACCCAGATATTTAAATGACTTGACTGTTCAAACAGGAGACCAATAATATTGTAACCAAACACCGTAGGTTTGTTCTTTCTACTCATCCACATTAACTTAGATTTTTCCACATTTAGAGCTAGCTGCCATTCATCACACCAACTAGAAATTTTATCTATGTCAACTAGTATCTTCCTACAGTTACTCAGTATCAACACCTTATCGTACACCACAGCATCATCAGAAAAGAACCACAGATTGCTGCCCACCCTGCCCGCCAAATCATTTATGTATGTAGAGAACAACAGCATTCCTATCACACTTCCCTGGGGCACTCCTGATAATACCCTTGTCTTTGATGATCTTTCCTGGTTGAGGCCAACATACTGGGTTCTGTTACTTAAGAAGTCTTCAAGCCACTCAATATCTGTGAACTTATTCCATACACTCATACCTTCATTAACAGCCTCCAATGGGGCACCATATCAAATGCTTTTCGGAAATTTAATGATATGGAATCCATAATTTGCTGTACATCATGTGAGAAAAAGGCAAGCTAAGTTTCTCATGAGCAGTGCTTTATAAAACTATGTTGATTCGTGGATATAAGCCTCTCAGTCTCAAGAAAGTTTATTATATTCGAACTGAGAATACTGTATGTCCAAAGATTTTGCAGCAAACCAAAGTTAGGGATATTCGTCTGTAATATTGTGGGAATCCCATGGGAAACTTTGTTTATGACTGACAGTGGCACATTACGATGCTGAAACATCCGTAGTGCTGTCAGTAGTGAGCTATTGTAGCTGGGCGTGCTCCAGTGAGAACTCCAATAAAAATATAATTTTATCAACATTACATGTGCTGCTATTGAAATAATGAACAGCAATTAAATGTCATGTTGTATGTTTACTGAATCACAAAAGATGATATTACTTTCAGTGACAAAACTGTTTGTTCCATATGACTGGCTAAACTGAAATGGAACTCAGCTTTCTTATAACTGCTTTCTGGGACCTTTCTGCGCTCAGTTTGGCATAAATATTGTCGCAGAAGAAGCTGAGTAGCACAGTCACTGTGGATTAGTGATTATGATACTAGACTGTTGCATGGAGGGTCGTGAGTTCAAAACTCACCTGTACTGTAAATTTTTAATGTCTATATTCGGTTCGAGTACATTCTAGAAGTATGTCAAGAATCATTGGACTGGAATGTTTTGTAACTGTATATAAACTCCTGGAAATTGAAATAAGAACACCGTGAATTCATTGTCCCAGGAAGGGGAAACTTTATTGACACATTCCTGGGGTCAGATACATCACATGATCACACTGACAGAACCACAGGCACATAGACACAGGCAACAGAGCATGCACAATGTCGGCACCAGTACAGTGTATATCCACCTTTCGCAGCAATGCAGGCTGCTATTCTCCCATGGAGACGATCGTAGAGATGCTGGATGTAGTTCTGTGGAACGGCTTGCCATGCCATTTCCACCTGGCGCCTCAGTTGGACCAGCGTTCGTGCTGGACGTGCAGACCGCGTGAGACGACGCTTCATCCAGTCCCAAACATGCTCAATGGGGGACAGATCCGGAGATCTTGCTGGCCAGGGTAGTTGACTTACACCTTCTAGAGCACGTTGGGTGGCACGGGATACATGCGGATGTGCATTGTCCTGTTGGAACAGCAAGTTCCCTTGCCGGTCTAGGAATGGTAGAACGATGGGTTCGATGACGGTTTGGATGTACCGTGCACTATTCAGTGTCCCCTCGACGATCACCAGTGGTGTACGGCCAGTGTAGGATATCGCTCCCCACACCATGATGCCGGGTGTTGGCCCTTTGTGCCTCGGTCGTATGCAGTCCTGATTGTGGCGCTCACCTGCACGGCGCCAAACACGCATACGACCATCATTGGCACCAAGGCAGAAGCGACTCTCATCGCTGAAGACGACACGTCTCCATTCGTCCCTCCATTCACGCCTGTCGCGACACCACTGGAGGCGGGCTGCACGATGTTGGGGCGTGAGCGGAAGACGGCCTAACGGTGTGCGGGACCATAGCCCAGCTTCATGGAGACGGTTGCGAATGGTCCTCGCCGATACCCCAGGAGCAACAGTGTCCCTAATTTGCTGGGAAGTGGCGGTGCGGTCCCCTACGGCACTGCGTAGGATCCTACGGTCTTGGCGTGCATCCGTGCGTCGCTGCGGTCCGGTCTCAGGTCGACGGGCACGTGCACCTTCCGCCGACCACTGGCGACAACATCGATGTACTGTGGAGACCTCACGCCCCACGTGTTGAGCAATTCGGCGGTACGTCCACCCGGCCTCCCACATGCCCACTATACGCCCTCGCTCAAAGTCCGTCAACTGCACATACGGTTCACGTCCACGCTGTCGCGGCATGCTACCAGTGTTAAAGTCTGCGATGGAGCTCCGTATGCCACGGCAAACTGGCTGACACTGACGGCGGCGGTGCACAAATGCTGCGCAGCTAGCGCCATTCGACGGCCAACACCGCGGTTCCTGGTGTGTCCGCTGTGCCGTGCGTGTGATCATTGCTTGTACAGCCCTCTCGCAGTGTCCGGAGCAAGTATGGTGGGTCTGACACACCGGTGTCAATGTGTTCTTTTTTCCATTTCCAGGAGTGTATACCGTAAGTGTTCTGGCCGGAGGCAGTTTGCTCCGGGTCTTGTATGTACAAGTGCTGAATAAACCTACGTTAAGTGATGTTAGTGTTCGTCATTCATCTAATTACACCTTCTTCTACGTGACATTATTCTGGTGGAGGCGCTGGGTATTGGAACTTGTGATACCGCACATTATCGACAATAGCGCACATTATCGACAACACAGCGGCTCCCTTCAGGCCACAACAGAGCTGCCGTTTACGTGGTGAGAAACCCAAATGCGAGCCATATTCAACAGATCGCAATCTATCGCAGACAGAAGAAGAGGAGTGCCACCACATGAGACATCCTTTTGGGTTCTCTGGTGACGATGGCCGAGATCCAAACAAGTGGCTGAAGGTTTAAGAGCGTATAGCCAAATTTAACAAATTGGATGACACCGTGTGTTTGGCTAACGTATTTTTCTACTTGGAGGGCACTGCCAAGCAATGGTATGAGAACAACGAGGAGAAGTTCTCAAGCTGAGAAGTATTCCAGGCAGAAGTGCACAAGTATTTCGGCAAAACACAGTGACAGAAGTGCAAGGCTGAAGATAAATTAAAGTGCAGGGCACAGCATCCAGGAGAAACTGCAGCATCCTACATTCAAGACATCTTGGAATGGTGGAAAATAGTGGGTCCTAGAATGAAGGAGGAAGATAGGGTTGCACATATCATGATGGGTGTTGCTGAGGACGTGTATCAAGTCCTACTCCTGAAGGAGGTTTCGACAGCAGACGACTTCATAAAATGGTGCCAGTATATCAAGACAATTCATCAAAAAGAATTACATGCAAGATGTTTGAATGGCTTCCAAACGTCGTATTGATGTCTGTGATGGAGGAAGGAGCTGAATTCACAAGTGTTCTTCATCAGATAGTTAGAGAGGAAGTTCAGAAGGCACTTGGATTGCAGGCGAGGAAAAAACCGAGATGCTTCAAGAGATCATAAGGGAGGAAGGAAAGGTGACGGATATTTGATGATGCCTGTGCCAGAAGACAGCAGACGGGTCTTAGCCGACGCCAACTCCAGGATTACGAAGATGAACAGGAAGATGTGGGTGCAGGATGACGTAGGTCACCATTGCTGCAAGCGAACTGCTGGAGAGGACACTCCCAACATGCCAATCAAGGTCTCCATCACTGTTTAGAAGCTCCAGCCAATCACCTAGCCACCGCAACCTGGAAAACTAAAGGGTGTGACCTTCCTTGGAGGTGAGGCCACCGAAGAGAAATATCCTCCGCTGTCGATCAGTACAAAAATGATAGGAAACTACGTCGATATCCTCATGGATGGCCAACCAGCCCAAGCACTTATGTACTCTGGAGCATCATATTCAGTCATTTCGGAGAAGTACCGTCGCCAGTTGCAGAAAACCGTATTCGTCGACAACACAGAAGAAGGGTGGCTAATGGGAAATATGTAAAACCTAGAGGAAGATGTGTCATTCATGTGGGTATAAGTGGCCATCGACAACTCTTAGAATTCATCGTCTTGCAAGGGTGTAGTCATGACGTCATTCTTGGATGGGACTTTTTGAAAGCTTCTCAGGCAATTATAGATTGTGGTTGTTCAAAGATTATACTAGACGAGATGAGATACTGTGGATAGGAAGATGCGCATCCGAAAGACGCAAGTGCGTAGCAAACGCTGAGCCGTTAATTGCCGAAAAGCTGAGCATTATAGAAATCTCCCATGCCGAGTCTCTGGGCAAAATTGGCGCTACCACTACGAGACAAGATCTTCTAGTTCGACTATCACTAGATCTCACTAAGGAACACCGAGCGAGGTGGCGCAGTGGTTAGCACACTGGACTCGCATTCGGGAGGACGACGGTTCAATCCCGTCTCCGGCCATCCTGATTTAGGTTTTCCGTGATTTCCCTAAATCGCTTCAGGCAAATGCCGGGATGGTTCCTTTGAAAGGGCACGGCCGATTTCCTTCCCCATCCTTCCCTCACCCGAGCTTGCGCTCCGTCTCTAATGACCTCGTTGTCGAAGGGACGTTAAACACTAATATCCTCCTCCTCCTCACTAAGGAACAACAGAAGAAGCTACTTGCCATTCTTCGAGAGTTCTGTGAATGCTTCAATCCTCAGCTGAAGAGCAAATTAGACAAATAGATGGTGAAGCACCGGATTAGCGCTGTAGACCGTCAGCCAGTAAGCCATAAAGCATACCATGTGTCAGCAACAAGGTAGAGAAAATGATGAAGAATGACATCATTCAGCCTTCGCAGAGCCCATGGTTGTCACCAGTGGTTCTCGTCAGGAAGAAGGATGGCAGTTGGCGCTTTTGTGTTGATTACAGGAAGCTTAATAAGATAACTGAAAAGGACGTTTACCCCCTTCCACGAATTCATGATACACTAGATTGTCTGAAGGGGGCTAAGTTTTTCTTAACCATGGACGTGTACTTGGGATACTGGCAAATCGAAGTAGATGAGGCTGATCGTGAGAAAACTGCATTCATCACCCCTGAGGACCTGTATAAGTTTAAGGCAATGTGGTGTGGTTTGTGTAATGCACCAGCAACTTTTGAATGGATGATGGATAATCTTCTAAGCCACCTGAAGTGGACGATGTGTCTTTGTTATTTAGATGACATTATAGTGTTCTCAGAGACATTTGATGAACACGTAAAAAGACTGAGGGCCATTCTTAAGTGTCTCCAACAAGGCGGACTGAAACTTAATCCAAGAAAGTGTATCTCTGGAGCAAAAGAAATCAGAATACTTTGACACCTTGTGTCAAATGAAGGTGTGTGGCCAGACCCAGAAAATTCAAACAATGGAAAATCCAGGATGGAATGTAACAATAAGAGAGAAGGAAAGTTGCTACTCACCATATAGCAGAGATACTGAGCCGCGATAGGCACAATAAAAAGATTCACACAATCATAGCTTTTGGCCATTAAGACCTTTGTCAGCAGTAGACACACATACAAACACGCACACACACAGTCACGCAAGCGCAACTTGCACACACATCTGCAGTCTCAGTCTCTGAGACTGCAGATGTGTGTGCAAGTTGCGCTTGTGTGTGTGTGTGTGTGTGTGTGTGTGTGTGTGTGTGCGTGTGTGTGTCTATTGCTGACAAAGGCCTTTATGGCCGAAAGCTGTGATTGTGTGAATCTTTTTATTGTGCCTATCGCGGCTCAGCATCTCCGCTATATGGTGTGTAGCAACATTCCTTCTCTCATATTGTTATAGACCCAGAAAAGGTGAGATCTGTAATGGAATTTCCTATTCCTAAAAGTATTAGAGATGTGAGAAGCTTCCTCGGATTATGTTCTTATTACCGTCGTTTTATCTAAGACTTTTGTGTTAAAGCCAGGCCACTCCAAAAGTTGTTAAAAGCCGATGCTAAATTTATCTGGGATGGTGCTCAACAAGATTCGTTTGATGTGCTGTGACAAGCTCTGATGACTGACCCTGCACTTGGTCTGTATGATGAGAGAGCACCTACAGAACTACACATACATGCCAGTGGGTATGGGATCGGTGCTGTTCTGGTGCAAATTTCGGATGGAAAAGAGAAGGTTGTAGCCTATGCTTCTAAGACACTTAAAAAATCCGAGAGAAACTACTCAACTACATAAAGAGAATGTCTTGGTATGATCTGGGCCATGTGCAGATTTTGACAGTGTCTCTATGGAAGGCCATTCACAGTTATTACAGACCATCATTCACTTTGTTGGTTGACAGGTCTTAAGGATCCAGCAGGACGACTCGCCAGGTGGTCACTATGTCTTCAAGAGTATGACATTACAATAGTGTTCAAAAGTGGAAGAAAACTGTAAGATGCTAACTGTCTCTCAAGAAACCCTGTACAAGACCATCAAGACTTTGATGAAGATAGTGACTGTCTCGCTGCACTCCAGGATCTCTCTGCTGAGCAGAAGAAGGACGCCAAGATAACTCAAATTATGCTTGCCTTAAATCGGTCAGAGGAAATGAAAGGACAATTTAAGGTAGTTAATGGATTACTTTGCAAGAAAAACTGTGATCCGTTTGGAAAGAGGTGGCTACCAGTGATGCCTGAACACATGCGCTTAGATGGTCTACAGAAATTCCATGACACACCTGAGGCTGGACATGTAGAATTTATTAAGACATACGATATGATCCGCAAGAGATTTTTCTGGCCAGTTTTATTTATTTACAACATCTGCTAGTGGCAATAGATGGATTATTGTTTGCACTGATTATCTGACACACTATCCCATTACAAAAGCTGTGAAAACAGCCAAAGCATTTGTGGTAGCCAAATTCATCATGGAAGACATTGTATTAAAACACGGTGCCCCAGAATTACGGATCAAGGGAAAGTTTTCCAATCGAATCTTGTGACAGAGATAAACCGTCGGTGCAACATTACTCATCACATGATGACTGCCTACCATCCGCAACCTTGGCCGACATGCTATCAATGTTTGTCAATGTCTAGCAGAGCAACTGGGATGAGGTGCTACCTTTCATGACATTTGCTACAACACTGCCAAACGAGACACCACAGGATTTACATCATTTTTCCTGGTGCATGTGTGTGAGGCAACTACGACAGTGGATGCTGTGTTTCCGTTACATCCTGATGACATGGACAATCACAACATTGGCCAGGTGTTAACCAGAGCTGAGGAAGCTCGGCAGTTAGCTCGATTCTGCACGCTGCAAGCTCAAGAAAACGATCGCCGAAGGTATGACGCGAGCAACTGCCCTGTTGTCTAGCAGCCTGGTAACCTCATCTGAATCTTCACTTCTGTTCAGAAGGTCGGTCTCTCTGAGAAGCTCCTCAGGTGCTACATTGGACCGTACAAGGTTGTAAAACAGTTGTCTGATGTTACTTATGAAGTTGAAGATTTCGACCCCGACACAAGACGATGAAAGATCAGAGATACGGTCCACGTCCTTCGAATGAAGCCCTATAAGGATCCTGCAACCCAGGGTAAATTTGAAGCTCCAGCAACAGGCAACAAGCGGAAAGGTGATGAAGAGCGAAGCGGCAAAGGAAGTTCTAAGAAGATCACCGCCAGGGCGAACATCAGTCATCGGGAGTCTGAGTATGCAGGACCAATGACTCGTTCGCGGACTAGGAGGACGTAACACTGTGACACTGTTGTCTTAAAGGTGGAGCAATGTTGCCGAAGAAGTTGAGTAGCACAGTCACTGTGGTATAGTGGTTATGATACTAGACTGTTGCATGGAGGGTCGTGAGTTCAAAACTCACCTGTACTGTAAAATTTTAATGTCTGTATTCGGTTCGAGTACATTCTAGAAGTATCAACAAATGTCAAGAATCATTGGACTGGAATGTTCTGTAACTGTATATGTACCGTATGTGTTCTGGCCTGAGGCAGTGTGCTCTGCACTCTTGTATGTGCAAGTGCTGAATAAACCTTCGTTAAGTGAAGTTAGTGTTCGTCATGAAACTTATTACACCTTCTTCTATGTGACAATATATATACTACCTTTATGTACACAAGAGAAGCTTTGGTCATGATGACTATCCATTAATTATTAATATGTTTAAGTGATCTTAATTCCTTAGTAATTTTGATAAAAAAATCATAGAATTAATTTAACCCACGAGAACTCATCTTTATAAGTTACGCGATTGCTCGCGTTTCGAGCATTTCGCTCACGCTCAACAAGCAGTCTGTAATGTACCTAAAATATGTAAATTAGTATGTTTCTTGTTATTTTTATAATAAAACACTCGTATTTAATACATTTATTTGCGGTACACAACGATGAGTTTATCTATATTGTTGGTAATAATCCTAGGGCAGTTACAGTTGCCAGTGTTCTGAGGCACTTAAAAAACCACACACACACACACACACACACACACACACACAGAAAACGAGTATTTTTTATTATTTAATATTTGTGACTTAATCTTCATCATATATCTGAGCTTTGCATGTATCACATAATTTTTGACAATGGATACAAGCCTTTTTGTCTTTGGTTTTTGCATTTTCTGCATATACCACTGGATTTTTCAGCATCTGAAACTTCAGTTTCATTAGTAAATCGTTATATAACTTGCTGTAGAGGATGAGATAGGTTTTGAATTGTACACGTACGCACAGTTTGTGGTCGTGTTAGCTCTAGAGCCAGTGTTTTCAAGTACTGTCTCCTAATAATAATCACGTTTGTATTCTCTTTATGTATTATTTGACTGTTTATGCCAGTAATATTTAAAATTAAAAAAAAAAAAAATCTCAGCGGCCACCTACATGCCAAGCCACTGAATATTCTTCTTTCAGTTGATCCACCACATCGACACCTCCTTTGTCAGATTATAATACATGATGATTTCAGATTTTGCATGTCCCCCAGTTATTAGACCAGTATGATAACTGTCATGGAGTGTACTTATCATAAGTACAACTTTTTTCCTTTTTTTCTTTGGTATGTAGGAAGCCAGAACCTTGTTCTCATGAGAACTGAAGATACTGCTGAGTGTTGGTCTTATTATAGTATCTAAGAACAAAGGAGGGATAGCTTTTCTATTCTCCCTGAGAGTACCTACTAAAGTTGTTTGTTTGCTTGTCAGTTCGTCAGCCAATGGACTCAAGGTGAAATAATTATCATGTGTTATATTTCTACCAGTGTATAATATATCTTGTGATAAATGATTCGCGACAGCAGATGCAGTGTTATGGAATTTGTACGGGAAATTTGGTTGCTTGCCTGGGTAAATTCCTACTTTCTTGCATAAAAAGAATTTGAGTCACATAAAGCTTATACCTCGATTACATACTTGGCCAGTTTATTTCGCTATGTACGTACGGAATTTACAGTGGCCTCGAAACGCTTCTAACACTTCATCAGTTGTTACATTTTTTCCTACCTGATAATTTGATTGACATTTTGTGACAAACGAATCAAATATTTCACGAATTGGAGCGATATTCTCATTCTTGGACATCTCTGAGCGGGTTTGAATATTGTCAAAGGTTTGAATATTGTCAAACCTTGCAGTTGTCATCAGAAAAAGAATTCTAGTACTGCTCATAACGGCTCGAAAAATATCAGGAGCTGTGCCGTCTTTGTTCCACATTTCCTGCACATTCAAATGATGCATTTTTTTGTACCTGCCATGTATAAAACGCCAGTAAACGCTTTCAGCTCTATAACATATTGTCTGCTTGTGAGATGTCTGCTTGTGTCTGTATATGTGTGGATGGATATGTGTGTGTGTGCGAGTGTATACCCGTCCTTTTTTCCCCCTAAGGTAAGTCTTTCCGCTCCCGGGATTGGAATGACTCCTTGCCCTCTCCCTTAAAACCCACATCCTTTCGTCTTTCCCTCTCCTTCCCTCTTTCCTGATGAGGCAACAGTTTGTTGTGAAAGCTTGAATTTTGTGTGTGTTTGTGTTTGTTTGTGTGTCTATCGACCTGCCAGCGCTTTCGTTCGGTAAGTCACATCATCTTTGTTTTTAGATATATTTTTCCCACGTGGAATGTTTCCCTCTATTATATAATAAAATATATACTTACATTGACACTCACATGATGATGAAAATGCCGCATGGCGATGATTGGCCCAACCAAATGATATCTGCAAGTGACATCCATGTACTGGTGCTCTGACAACAGTTTGCATGGGTCGGGGGATGTACAAAGCCCAGCTACCGAGTGAATGAGGACACTGAAGGCATTGTTGACAAAATGCCGATTGTTTTAAAATTTGTGTGAGCAAAATGCTGACAGCGCAATTGCTCGTGGGTTAAACAAGATTCATTCTTGTAGCCAGTATGAGGTGATGACATTTTCTCTTGGTCTGAGCAAAGCATTTTCATTTTCTTGCTAAAAATGTGTACACCCCTTTTTTTGCGCTGTCCTGGGCAAGTGGATTTGTGTAGTTTCCTTGGCTGAGTCTGCTGCCCATTGCCTGTGAATTGAGAGTAACATGAGAACATAATCTCACTTGCTTCGCACTGTGCTGTAGCTAAGCTGTCAAAGATGCTAGCATTTGTAGCACATAACGGCGAAACATTGTTCTAATGAAAATCCAATGAAATGGAGACACTAAAGTCAGAATGAAATGACACAGCATTTGTACATAACTAGGAACCGTTATGAGTTCAAAGAATCTGTGGAAGGGCAGATTCCACTCTGTAAAGTTTTGTGTGAGGAGAATTCAGTGCTTATGCATGACATTGGATATGTGGGCAGTAAGTTTCTCTTAAATACAGCAAGCTGTAAAGAACATAGATTGTTCAAGTTTATTACAATCTTTTGCCAGAAGATCTTCAGGCATATATTACACCTTTTGGCACATCCATTGGCCAGTTCTGCAAATTTGACTGTGGTTTACTGGATTCCAAACCATGTATGGTGTAGTTAAACTAATAAAGAATATGAGACCACTTGTAAAATGATAGTACACAGAAATAGGGCTGTAGAAATAAAAAAGGGAGATAAAAATGAGAGAAGCAGTAAATTAGTCTTGCTTTCAAATATAGAATTTATTGTGAATTTGTAATAATGCAAACAAAGAAAAATATGAGATGTAGGTGAATAAACACATTGTGACTTTTTTCTCTTGTAAGAATTGACAAATGTAGATGAATACTTACTGATAATGCAACATGATTTTTTTAGAGACGTCTAGAGAAACACTTGATGTACTGACAGACTTTGCTGAAGAATTCTTTCTAAAGCTCACAAGGTTACTGCGAACAGCTGTAGATCATCAGTTGGAGACAGGGACCACAGGATTTCCAGTAAGTATCACTATTCTCAAGTGAATGCTTTGTATCCAGGCAACTTTATAAACTATCTAAGTACTGAAACATCCCAAACATGCTTAAACTGAATCTTCATGTAAGGGATATTGTTGAAAGTGGTAATGCTTATTCTGTGATGTACTAAGAAGCATTGCAAACTAAAATATGGGAATAAAGTTTTAAATTACAATACAATCTTAGGTTCCCTATGTCAAGAACAGCACCTTAATAATAGTAAATAATAATAATAGTAAATAATAATAATAATAATATTTATTCAGCATCAAATAACCAGTGCTATCCCTAGAATAATACAATTTCTTCTGAATATGCCAAATAAGTTTAGAATCTAAAAATTACAGTTTACCAAAGTAACTTACATATACAGGTGTAATAATACAGTTTTGAGTCCTTCCCAAATCTGACTAGCTGTATACTGGGCTGGTACCCTTTGCCCCCCTCCCCCTCCATGCCGCATTCAGTCACATGTTTCATTTCATAAACATTTAGAAAATGTTTGCATACTTTCACGTGGGACAACAGTAGATGCAAACAGTTGGATGCTCAAATTCTATGGGAGGGGAGTCAACAGGAAGGTCATCTGGCCACCCTCGACCAGTAATATTGCCAAATCCAATAATTAATATGCCAGCCCCTTGATGATTCTGTATAAAGGCCAGTAAAAAGAGAACACAATTTACATTTGTTAATATGTAAGGACATTACTATATATACTGTTTACTTGTATATGCAGTTGTATTATACTTTTGAGGTTGCTACATGTTTCACATTCATTAATTTACAAGGACTGTGTTGAGAGCTTTGATGGAAACCCAGTTCTAAGCAAAGAACGGAAAGCAGAAAAGTGGAAGCAGTATATAGAGAGTCTATACAAGGGCGATGTACTTGAAGACAATATTATGGAAATGGAAGCGGATGTAGATGAAGATGAAATGGGAGATATGATACTGCGTGAAGAGTTTGTCAGAGCACTGAAAGACCTTAGTCGAAACAAGGCCCCCGGAGTAGACAACATTCCATTAGAACTACTGACAGCCCTGGGAGAGCCAGTCCTGCCAAAACTCTACCATCTGGTGAGCAAGATGTATGAGACAGGCGAAATAGCCTCAGACTTCAAGAAAAATATAATAATCCCAATCCCAAAGAAAGCAAGTGTTGACAGATGTGAAAATTACCGAACTATCAGTTTAATAAGTCACAGCAGCAAAATACTAACGCGAATTCTTTACAGACTAATGGAAAAACTGATAGAAACCGACCTCGGGGAAGATCAGTTTGGATTCCGTAGAAATGTTGGAACACGTGAGGCAATACTGACCCTATGACTTATCTTAGAAGAAAGATTAAGGAAAGGCAAACCTACGTTTCTAGCATTTGTAGACTTAGAGAAAGCTTTTGACAATGTTGACTGGAATACTCTCTTTCAAATTCTGAAGGTGGCAGGGGTAAAATACAGGGAGCGAAAGGCTATTTACAATTTGTACAGAAAGCAGATGGCAGTTATAAAGAGTCGAGGGACATGAAAAGGAAGCAGCGGTTGGGAAGGGAGTGAGACAGGGTTGTAGCCTATCCCCGATGTTATTCAATCTGTATATTGAGCAAGCAGTAAAGGAAACTAAAGAAAAATTTGGAGTAGGAATTAAAATCCATGGAGAAGAAATAAAAACTTTGAGGTTCGCCGATGACATTGTAATTCTGTCAGAGACAGCAAAGGACTTGGAAGAGCAGTTGAACGGAATGGACAGTGTCTTGAAAGGAGGGTATAAGATGAACATCAACAAAAGCAAAACGAGGATAATGGAATGTAGTCGAATTAAGTCGGGTGATGCTGCGGGAATTAGATTAGGAAATGAGACACTTAAAGTAGTAAAGGAGTTTTGCTATTTGGGGAGCAAAATAACTGATGATGGTCGAAGTAGATAGGATATAAAATGTAGACTGGCAATGGCAAGGAAAGCGTTTCTGAAGAAGAAAAATTTGTTAACATCGAGTATAGATTTAAATGTCAAGAAGTCGTTTCTGAAAGTATTTGTATGGAGTGTAGCCATGTATGGAAGTGAAACATGGACGATAAATAGTTTAGACAAGAAGAGAATAGAAGCTTTTGAAATGTGGTGCTACAGAAGAATGCTGAAAATTAGATGGGTAGATCACATAACTAATGAGGAGGTATTGAATAGAATTGGGGGAAAGAGGAGTTTGTGGCGCAACTTGACTAGAAGAAGGGATCGGTTGGTAGGACATGTTCTGAGACATCGAGGGATCACCAATTTAGTATTGGAGGGCAGCGTGGAGGGTAAAAATCGAAGAGGGAGAACTAAGCGAATTCAGAAGGATGTAGGCTGCAGGAGGTACTGGGAGATGAAGAAGCTTGCACAGGATAGAGTAGCATGGAGAGCTGAATCAAACCAGTCTCAGGACTGAAGACCACAACAACAACAAATGTTAATGTTTGTGACTTTTTTAATCATCTTAAATTTGCTGAAAATTACTTACATAGACTTCAGAAAGGAATTTACACATACTAAGACCATTTCACAACGAGAATGGTGCATTATCAGAAGAAAGTGCATGTTTCTTGTTTCCTGGAGACACATTTCTGGATAACAGATGCATCACAATGTGTGGGTGTAATGGCACTGCAACTGGAATTGTGCTCCAAAGTTGAAGGGTGCAGGACAGTAGGATTTTTGTGGGCAAAACAGCTAAATTTCACACGGGTTCCCCATGAAATTCTGGTGTTACATGGACCAAATGCAATGTTGCATCCAGCCACAGTTAAATGGTGCCAACAATTTGACCAAGGCCGCAAGACGTGGTTGATGCTGATCGTGAAGGAAGACCATCAACTTCCTGTACAGACAACGTCCATGAATCTAGGAACTGATTTTCAACAGTTTCAGAGGTACTACCACAGACATTGCACAAAGGATGCGCATCTCAATAGGTGATTGTCATTCCATCACCTGAGATTGTCTGCAGTATCAGCAATTGTGCTCGCACTGGGTTCCATGGTCACTGTTACCTGCATACAAAAGCTGTCTCTGGACTTTGTGCTGTGGAAGGCAATGATTTCCTAAGCTGCATCATTACAGGCAATGAAAAGTAGGTTCATCATTTCCCACTTGATCTGTGAAATAGAAACACACCTCCTTGCCTCCATGGAAGAAATACGAAGTCGCACCATCAGCAGAGAATGTCACGTCAACCATTTTCTGTGAATGTGGATGTGAATGAATTGTGTACATGGAGATTATGGTAAATGTCACAACCGTTAATGCTGATACTTCTTGTGCAACACTGCTATCACTACGTAATGACATAAATAACAGGAGGCGTGGAAAACAAAGCAAAATCTGCCATACCATCCAGACCCTGTACTACACAGTTTCCTCTTGTTTGGCAAGCTGAAAGAACATCTGGGGCGATAAAGATTTTCCAATGATGAGGATGTTCACATAGCAGTTGTGCCTATTTTGAAAAATAATGTCATGTCTCTGTGAGCATCTTGAAGCATAATGCAGAATTCAATAAAAGATACTTGGCCTGAAATACCTGCAGGAAAGAACGTCTCTCTTCATCTTGTGTGTAAACAAAGAAATATTCGAGTGAAATAAGATGAATTTTCTCTTTAAATTGGTTTATGGTGGTCTTTTCATTTGGTGGCAGGAAGGGCTGTGAGATTTCTAGGCAGGCTAGTGGTGAGCTTCAACTCAGTATGAAGTGCATTTTTTCCCTTCATATAAAGCTGTTCTATGGCTATGTATGGGTATTTTGATTTTATTATAGTACTGTTCCAGTAAAGGTCATAGTTAAATTTGGTTTCATCGTGTTCCCAGCCAAAATTACTTTTAGAATATGTACATTTATACTGTAATATTAAGCACACCTTATTTTGGAAACAGGTTACAACATGATTCTCTGGATTTGGCACCACAAATAATTCTGACAATTTTTTCATGCGTGTTTGTAATGTGTTTAGATTGTATTGGTGCAACCCATTTTACTACTGTCTGGTTCTTTTGATAAGAACTGTGCACAGTATGCAGTTTGTAACACATACATGTCTTTACAGTGTTTGCTAATCATATTTATGGCAAATATATGTTTAGATATCTTACAGGCTAAGGGATCTATATACAAGTCCCATCTGAGATTGTTCTGGATTGTGATGCCCAAGAAATTTGCCCACTTTTCCTTTTAACTATGCCATTTCCTACAGATCAGATAATTTTCTTCCAAACTCTTATTTGTTTCTTGGTATTTAATTCTGTTATTGGTCTTTTGGAATTTGCATTTAAATGGCTTTCATTGAAATACTGAACTATTTCCTTGGTAATACTGTTTCACAACAGCTCTGTACACCCCGATAGCTGAATGAATGGTCAGTGTGACGGACTGCCGTCCTAAGGGGACGTCCCGGCTGGGTCGGGGATTTTCTCCACTCAGGGACTGGTTGTTGTGTTGTCTTCATCATCATTTCATCCCCATCCGGTGTGCGGGTCACCCAATGTGGCATCGAATGTAATAAGACCTGCACCAAGGCGGCCGGACCTGCCCCGTAGGGGGCCTCCCGGCCAATGACACCAAATGCTCATTTCCATTTTACAAAAGCTCTAGATTCTCATAGCTTCATGTTTGCACAGAGTTGGTATATCGTCTGCATGCAGCTTTTTTGAGTTGGAAGAACAGTTTTTTTATTTCATTAAGGTAAATCAAGAAGTGAAGGGGTCCTAACACAGACCCTCAGGGCTTCGATATTTGATAGTTTGGATTTGAATAACCAACCATTTGCTTTAAGCATGACAAAATTGTTTCCTGTTACTCATATGTGATTTTATCAATTCATAGCCCGTACCTTTTAATTACCAGTTTCCATATCTTGTCAAGTAATATGATGATGATGATGATGATACAATCCAATGCCTTTTCAAGTTTAAGAAACATTTCAGTATCATACTCTCCGTTATCTGTGGCAGTTATTATCTTGTAAATTAAACATCCTTATGTTACTGATGTTGGTCATTCTCATTCTCAAATGCAAGGTTGTATTGATTCAGAAGCATCATTAGTTTAGTATAGATAACTGTCTTAATTACCTTGGGAAACGGAGGCAAGGTTAAGATTAGTCTGTTGTTTTTAATTATAGATTTATGACCTTTATTGTAAATTGTGGTTACTTGTGATATTTTTAGATTGTTTGGGACACTACTTAACTCATTTTTACATCATTTACTGCTGTAGCCATGGCATTAAACATATTGTTTGTGCACTTTCTCGATGTGGTGGTGGAGAACTCATTATAGCCTGCTGATTTTGAGTCTTTCGTGACCCGACTATGTATGCTGTGCTGTTAGTTGGGACCATACTTTTAACACATTTGAAGACCAAGCTGGAGCAAAGTTCGGGCAAAATTTTATGTTAAAAAGACTGCACTCGAGTATAGGTTGGGCTATGATTTTCTCGACGCACGAATCACCTATTGCTTGAAAACTGGACTCATTTTGTATGAGAACAATGTGTGGATGTCCAGTGACCTGCCCATTGACTGGTGCTGACTTCTCTTGTCAATTTCTAGAGTTATTTTGAAGGAAACATTAGCAAATGTAACAGTTACAGTCGTGAATGGCTGAGCCAATATGGTCACTGTGACATAATTTCCTGTATGTACTCATGAGTGCAGTTTGCTGTAAATCTGCTACAAATATGTCACATTTATTGAGTGAGCAAGAAATGTGGAAAGCTCAAGTGGAAGAAATTGCTTAATAACTCATCATGCACTTTTTTCTTGGGTGGACAGTTATACTTTCTGTCATCATTATTTTAAAATTTGTAATCTCTCAAAGAACTAATATAAATATGAAAAATAAATCTTGAAGTTTGGCTCTTTTTTAGTATGGCTTACTCTTGAAGATACATCAAGTACATAAGTGCCAGTAAAATTTAAAATAAAATCAGAAATTGCTGGTCTCCTAGGCTTAGTATACTTGTAAGTGGCCAGTCTCCAAAGTGTTAGCCTTAGTGCCCTGTTGCTATGCCTTCCAATAGACAGAAAATATGTATTAAACACATTTGCATTCTGATGTCGGCATTTGATATTATTTCATTAAGGTTAATGGTAATGTTGACAAGGTGATTAGTCCTTACAATCCTTAAATATATCAACAAAAATAAACAATTTTTGAAAATATAATGTTATTTCTTCAGTCTCGAGTTTCTTCACAGTAACTTCTTTTCTTCACTCCCTTTTAGTTTTTTGCTTTTTCATTTTCTGATCTGTCTAGTTTTCGCTGCCACCCTCCCACCTCTATCACATACAATGCACTTAACTTTTCGCTATTATTAACTCTTGCATGATTGTTTGACAGTAAGCTCTGTCCTGTGTATTCCATCTTTGAGCTCTCAGGTTTTCAAAGCTCATTGGGTGCAGTCCTCAACAATGAATCTTTACTTCTCATTCTGTCCAGTAAGTCCCCGACCCGGGGTTCTAGGTGACTTTTCCATACTCTACCCCTTTTCCGAAACCTTACCAATCCTTTCCCTTCACCCCCTATTTCTTCCCCTTCCATCCTTGTGCCAGATGAGAAGCCACTGGCTCCAAAAACTTGCAGAACTTTTAATACCTTTTATATGTATGATATCCTACCACCGCTTACAATACATAAATCTATTTATAATTTTCTGAACAGCTATGACATAGGTACTTGAATTTCTGAACATGGTGGCTGCATACTCGTACTTTCTTCTGGTTTCTAACATTAGATCTTTGTTATAACCTTGTTGTGGACATAGGGGCTTAGCATCCAGCCTCCTTGACAGGCTAAGGGGGCATTGGTACTGTGCGCCTCGTTGCAGATGGCTGCCTCAAACTTATGTCCACTGCAGGCTTCGACCACTAATCACATGTTCCGTGTGTGTGGAACCACTCTTCAATAATATTCTTTACAAATCGGCACCATAGTATACAGTCACAGTGGTAGGAGATTTTGATAACCATGAAAGAGACATTCATATCTAATCTAAGCTTTCTGTGACAAGTTAATCCTGGGCTGAGAAAAAGTTAGTTTAGAAATATGATAAGAACTTTTATGCTTATGACTAGAAAATTCTGTAACAAAAACTTCAAACCAATACATTTCAAGATATAAGGTTTTAAAGTGAACAATTCCTAGTGAAGACACCCAAAACTCTCATGGTCTTGCTCCGTGTGGCAGCTAGTGTTGCTGAGAAACTGCATGTATTTTGCTTCACAGCTTGTCTTTTGAAACATATGTTGAATCAATTCTGTACGATAACTCATTAGCTTCTACATTATAGGTATGTTTTTTGTCATGTGTACTTTGTAGATTAGGAAATAAAATTACAGTTACTTGGCTTTGCTTGCCGTTCTTTGTTCTGCATGGCTGTTAGAGTTGTGGAGAAACTGCAAGTATTTTGCTACACTGTTTGCCTTGTGAAACTTATGGCACTTCATTTGTGTAGGATAATTCTTGACCTCCAGATTATATGCAGTGAAACCTCGCATATACACTTTTCAATGGACTTCAAAGAAATGGTGTAAAATACAGGAAAATGTAAGATGTGGTAAATAATGTTTTAAGCTGTAAAAGTTATGTATAAGATACCCTCTTGCATTTTCACACCTTATGTGTGATATATGTAAAGCACCAAAATATTTCTGAGGGACTTGTTTATTATCAAATAAAAAACCACTAAGGTAACTGGAACTGGTAACTGTCTGGGAAGTAGAAACATTTGACTCAATTCCATACATCAAAATGAATGTTTTTGGAGAGCCTGCAGCTGTCATTCATTATTTAAATAATGATATAAATAATGAAAATCTGCAACAGTTATGTATTTTTTCATGCTTAGCATGACGCATTTCGAGAATTTTTTGTTGTTGTAAAGAGCAAATATTTACATATTTGGCAGTGTGGTTTCAGCTCTCTGAGACTGCAGACATGTGTGCAGGTTGCGTTTACGTGTGTGTGTGTGTGTGTGTGTGTGTGTGTGTTGTACTGCTGACAAAGACCTTAATGGCCGAAAGCTATAATTGTGTGAATCTTTTTGTTGTGCCTATTGTGACTCAGCATCTCCGCTATATGATGAATAGCAACTTTCCTCCTCTGGTATTGTTAAATGTTTACGTAAGTATGTTGTGTGGTTTTTGCACATGTATTGTTCCATGTCTCTTGCACTATAGTCATCGTTTTGAAGTTATCAGGTATTGTGCCTCCTCCATTACGTAGAAAATACTGCACTTGACAACGAGAATAAATTCTCGAAACAGGTTTTGCTCAGCACACAGTAGGATTTTATAACATATACTGTGTTTGAATATTATGAATTACCTTGAGGAGAATGATCTGTTGACACACAGCACGGATTCAGAAAATATTGTTCTTGTGGAACACAATTAGCTCTTAATTTTCATGAAGTAATGAGTGGTATGGACAGGGACTATCAAATTGATTCCATATTCTATATTTCCAGAAGGCTTTTGATATTATCCCTTGCAAGCCACTTGTAATCAATCAAGTTGTGTGCCTATAGTGCATTGTCTCAGTTGTGAGGCTGGATTCATGATTTTCTGTGAGTTAGGTCATAGTTCGTAGTAATAATTGAAAACTCATCGAATAAAACACAACTGACATCTGGCGTTCCCCAGGAAATGTTATTGGCCCTCGGCTGTTCATGATCTGTCTAAATGATTTAGGAGACAATCTAAGCAATTAGCATAGATTGTTTGCAGATGATGCTGTCATTTACCATCTTGTAAAGTTATCAGGAGGTCAGAGACAATTGCAAAATGACATAGACAAGATATCTGTATGGTGTGAAAAGTGGTAAGTGACCCAAAATAATGAAAAAAAAGTGAAGTTATCCACATGAGTATGAAAAGGAATCCATTAAATTTCAGTTACAAGATAAATCACACAAGTCTAAAGGCTGTCAGTTCAACTAAATATCCAGGAATTACTATTACGAACAGCGTAAACTGGAATGACGCTATGAATAATGTGGAGAAGGCAAACCAAATACTGTGTTTTATTGGCAGAACAATTAGAAGATGCAACAGGTCCACCAACGAGACTGCATACACTATGCTTGCCTGTTTTCCACTACAGTGCTGCCGTCCAGTATAGGATTTTCAACAGGTTGGGTTGACAGAGGACATTGAATAAGTTCAAAGAAGGGCATCTTGTTTTGTATTATTGTGAAATAGGAGAGAGATTGTCATGGGTATGATAATCCGAGTTGGGGTTGCAGTCATTAAAATAAAGGAGATTTTTGTTGCAGAGGGATCATTTCATGAAATTTAAATCTCCAGTGTTCTCCTCTGAATGTGAAAATATTTTGTTGGCACCCACTTACATAGGAAGAAATGATCATTGTAATAAAATGAAAGAAATCAGAGCTCTTATGTAAAGACTTAAGTGTACGTTGTTCCCCTTATGCTGTTAGAAATTGGAATGGTAAAGAAACAAGGTGAAAGTGGTTCGGTGAACCATTTACCAGGCACTGAGTTGTGAATTTCAGGGTAATCAAGTAGATGTAGAGGTAGAGTTATAATGTTGTCAGTGCATGAGAGTGAGTTAGTTACATGTTCCATAGATACTTTATACCACTGGACTCGCATTCGGGAGAATGATGGTTCAAACTAGCGTCCGGACATACTGATTTAGGTTTTCCGTGATTTCCCTAAATTGCTTCAGGCAAATGCTTTGATGGTTCCTGTGAAAGGGAACGGCCGATTTCCTTCCCCATCCTTCCCTAAATCGAGCTTGTGCTCCGTCTCTAATGACCTCACTGTTGACAGGATGTTAAACACTAATCTCCTCCTTCCATAGATCCTTTGAATGATTCTTTCATCAAAATGACGTGGAAGGAGTCAGTTTACAGGATATGTATATATGATTACTGTTGAAATTAATCAACACATTATAATTTTATTCCTACTCATACAAGTCAAGGATTACATACATTGTGTGTCATGCCAACTGCAAACTGTATATTCATGTTACCTCCATCAGTGTAACAGAAAGAGTGAACAGTCACAGATGAACTCTTTTATATTGTTCCCATCCAATATTTGGTTTCTGAACAATGCAACACAGTACCCCCAAGCTATTTGAATAATTTTTTCCAACATCAATGATGATCATATTTTTAGCATTCTGTAAGCTCTACATGCCTCGTGAGTGTTGGATGCTGGTGAAGATAAAAGTTCACTAGCAGACAGACCATCTGTATGGGAAATGTTTGGATAGAGAGAGATGTCATTAGTGATCACTAGCAAAGTTTGTGTTGAGAATGGGAAATGCACAGATTATTGCTCATCCAGGGAAAAGTTGGTGTTTTTAATATGAGAGGGAAGTTTTTGTTCAGCAGGTTGCTGACGTTGAAACAACTATCATCTGTGGGGTGGCCAGGGTGGTTGTGTTTTTTAATCTTGGAAGAACGAGAAAGTACTTGTATGTAGTGTGAATGAAGTAAGAAGCTCTATTGAGTCAGACATGAGTCCTTTGAAGAAGCCTAAGTTTTTATGGAGAGAGTGTAGATCAATTTGAACCAGAAAGATGGAATCCTAATAGCAAATGTATCAGTAGCAGAGATTTCAAACGGCTGGCTCTGAGCACTATGGGACTCAACTGCTGAGGTCATTAGTCCCCTAGAACTTAGAACTACTTAAACCTAACTAACCTAAGGACATCACAAACATCCATGCCCGAGGCAGGATTCGAACCTGCGACCGTAGCGGTCTTGCGGTTCCAGACTGCAGAGCCTTTAACCGCACGGCCACTTCGGCCGGCAGCAGAGATTTCCCCCTGACTAGTTCCACAATGGTTCACCTCTTTGTTTACTTTGGAGGTAATTATGGAATCATTCGTTTTGGTTGAACAAAAAATCTGAGATTTAGCAGTGGATGGTTTAAGCCATCATAGCCTTACTATGTTGGTACTGTGAACAACTGCAATGAAGGGAAAAATACAGCTGCTATTTTTCTCAAGGGCATGCAGCTGTAATTTATAGCTTAAGAATAATGGCATGCTCTACAATAAAATATTCTGGAAATAAAATAGTGCCCCATTTGGATCTCTGGTCTGGGGCTACTCAGGAGAGTGGAACTGTACATGTGGGAGTGTAGAATGTTAGGTCTGTTTACCAGATAGGTAGGTAAGAGAATTAAAAAAGTAAAGAAATGGGTGGTTGGAGTTAGGTCTAGTGGAAATTTGTGAAGTGTGAAGGCAGGGAGAATGGAATATCTGATCATGTGATGAAGGTTTGTAAATGCAAAATCAAGTAGGAGTAATCCAGGAGTAGCTGTAATAATTTATAGTATTAAATGCATAAAACAGTCACATAGTCTCAGATATAGATTTCCTGTCTAATAGCTTCCAGGGGCAAGAAATGTTTGATTTTCAGTATTTCATATAATTATTGATCGAATTTAAAATTTTAAATGCTCTCCTAATCTACTGATTAAAATGTGTAATATTATGTTAAATGTTTAACACAATAAGTCAAGCATTAAAATTAAAAAACTGTGTACAGATCTTGCGGCATTGCAACTCACGGCTGCTAATTGTCCAGACTATATTCATATAGTATTTGAGAATGAGACCACTTAATGACTTCCAATAAACTTAAGACACAGTTTCTAATCTTTTCGAAACTTTTTCTCAATAACTTTCCCCTCAAAATAACAAAAGGAAAAAAGTTTATTGCTTACTACATTTCCACAGTGTACGCAGTAAGATTTCATCAGGTATGATGTTCTTTCAGTTGACATAGTGAAATATTCCCACTTCAGCCCCTGTAATCTCATGAAATTCTAATAGGTGGCAGCACTATATGTAGCCTTCAAAATGTCATCTGTAATGGAGGGGTATTCCAAGCAGAGGGCTGTCAGTGTGTTTCTCTTGGTGTAAAGCCAGAGCATCGCAGATATTCATAGGTGCTTTTAGAATGTGTATGGAGACCTAGCAGTGAATAAAAGCACAGTGAGTCATTGGGCCAGGCATCTGTCATCATCACGAGGTCGCGCAGACCTGTCCTACCTCCGATCTCCCACATGGTGGCTAGCCACACACAGCTGTGACTCCTGCAGTGCTGGACTTCAGTGTGTTCATCACTTCTCCTTGACAATGGAAGGCCACTAACAAGTCTGCGTGCCTGTGAGGGGCTCAAAGAAATTCATTGGAATGTTCTTCCTCCTCTATCCTACAATGTGGATCGCACAATTTCTGAGTTCCATCTGTGTGGCCCAGTGAAGAGCGAGAACCACTACATGGATGATGGGCAGGTTATTAATGCAGCAAGACATTGGCCCTACTAGTAAGGTGGTGTAAGGGCATTGCATTGGATAAAGATTATGTTGAAAATGGGATTTTGTAGACCAAAGAGTGGTGAATAATATGGTGTATTGGAATCATTAATAAAAACAACCTGCTTTCAGAAAATAAAGTGTCGCATTACTTATTGAATGCCCTTCACATTAACTGTATTTGCATCAAATTTTGCAGACAGTATCCACATATACTGATGAATATACCTGCAAAATTATATCATTCAGAACACACAGTTTCGGAGAGATGACATCGTAGATATTGAGATCCATGAATAACTAGCATTTCTTAAACCAGAGTGTAAGCTTTTCAGAAGAGAGTAAGTATTTCTCAGTTTCAGTTGTATGTTTATAGAATAATAATAAAAAAACAGTGATGGAAGGTTCTTCTCGTATCGCTGTACCGCATACGACCTACGAGAAAGTAGGGTACAATGCGGTTTTCTAGACAGACCTGCAGGAAGTGGAAAAACTTATTTGTACAAAACTAATAAAACTAATTAATTTAGGTTTTGTGTTTTCAGCCATAAAATTGGACATGCTGAACATTAAATATTTAACACATTAACTCATTCGTAATGTAATCAGACATTTGAAGATGTTTTTTACATGGCAGTTTGATTCCTTGAAGAATCAGCAGTGAGGAGGTTACTGATGAATAAGTATGAATGCTGGTGAGCTACTACGAAGAACATAGCAAACATTATTGCAGCCAAGATAGACTGTAAGCAACACCCAGTAGTTGCAATAAAAGTTTATGTGCTCAATTAGCTATTGGACAGTTCAGGAAGATGAAATGTGATGAGAGAACTGGAATTCAATAATTAGAAAAGGAAGAGAAGGAAAAGCAATAGGGCAATGTGGATGGGCGGAAGGGGATGAAAGGGTAATATAGAGATTTTGAAATCAGATTTTAAACAGCAAATCATTTCCAGGGGTAGATGTGTACTCTGTTTGTAATTTATTGCTTTTGTACTGCAGATTAAAACTGAAGAAATTAAAGAATGGTGGAAAATTAAGGAGATAGACCTATATAAATCAAAAGAACCAGAGGTGATTGTGCTTTTCAGGGGGAGCTTTAGACAATGATTGTCTGAACTGGGATGGAAAAAGTAGAAAGGAATACAATAGAAGACCAATGGCTTGCTTTGAGAGAGGGAATAGTGAAGGCAGCAGAATACCAAGTAGATGAAAAGACAAGACCTAGTAGAAATCCTTGTATAACACATGAGATATTGAATTTTATTGACAAAATGTGAAAATACAAATGTGCAACATGGCTAAGCTGATGGATGCAGGCCTGAATAGGGGAAACATAGATGCAGCCTATAAGAAAATTAAACAGATCTTTGAAGAAAAGAAAAGAAACAGTGTGAATACCGAAATCTCAGATGGCAAGCTAGTACCAAGCAAAGCGGGAAAGTTGGAAAGTTGAAATGTGGAAGGAATGTGTAGAAGGAAAGGAAACTTGAAGAAGACATATCATACTTGAAACAAGGCCCCTGGAGTAGATGAAATTCCCTCAGAATTATAGAGATTCTTGGGAGAGCCCATGACAAATTATTCCCTTGGTGTGCAACTCAGACTTAAAGAAGAACATAATAATTACAATTCCAAAGGTGGCAGGTGCTGATATTTGTAAATACTACTGAACCATCAGTTTAATAGGTCATGGTTGCAACTGACACAAATTACTTATAGAAGAATGCAATAATTGGTGGAAGCCTCATCAGAGAAGATCAGGTTGGGTTTCGGAAAAATGTATCAACATGCAAGGCATTGTTGACCCTGAAACTTACCTTGCAAGATACTTTAAAGTAAGACAAACTTACATTTATAGCATTTGTGTGGTTAGAGGAAGCTAGGACTACACTCTTTGAAATTTTGAATGCAGCAGATAAAATACAGGGAGTGAAAGGTTTTTCACACTCGTACAGAAGTCAAACTCCAGTTGTAAGTATAGGTCAAACGAAAGGGAAGCAGTATTTGAGAAGAGAGTGAGACGTAGTTGTAATCTCTCCCCAATGTTATCCAGTCTATTCATTGGGCAACAGTGATGGAAACTAAGTGGAAATTTGTAAAAAGAATTAAATTTCAGAACAATTTTTAAGTTTGATGATGACATTGTAATTCTGTGAGAGATGGCAAAGAATTTGAAAGACTGGTTGAACGGAATGGATAGTGCATTGAAAAAAAGATGATCTACATCAACAAAAATTAAAACAATGGTAATGGAATATAGTTGAATAAAATCAGCTGATGGTGAGGGAATTAGATTAGGAAATGAGAAGCCAAAAATAGTAGATGACTTTTACTATTTGGGTGACAAAATAACAAATAATGTCAGAAGCAGGGAAAATATAAAAATAGCAGACAGGCTCTGGCAAGAAGGCATTTCTGAAAAAGAGAAATTTGTTAAAATCAAAAATAATTTTAAGTAAAGAAAGCTTCAAATATGAAGTTTTTATTGCCTCGATCGTGTGTAGGTACACTTGATTACTAGTTTGACAGGACTAAGCTGCCATCTTCAGATCTGCAAGCGTACAAAAATTACAAAAATATTTACGCTGTTGTTGTTGTAAATTAATGACTATACATAAACACTTTTTGATGTACCCACAGTGTGCAGGTTATGAAATCATGCCCTGCGATAAACCTCATGTTTGTTTTCGTACCATTGTAACGGACTGTGATTCTGAAATAAACAAAATTACCTTTACAGAACTTATTATAGTAAATATACAAATTCCAAAAATGGTTCAAATGGCTCTGAGCACTATGGGACTTAACGTTTGAGGTCATCAGTCCCCTAGAACTTAGAACTACTTAAATCTAACTAACCTAAGGACATCATACACACCCATGCCCGAGGCAGGATTCGAACCTGCGACCACAGCCGTCGCGTGGTTCCAGACTGTAGTGCCTAGAACCACTTGGCCACCCCTGCCGGCATACAAATTCCACTATACAACTAAGATTACATTACAATCAAACAATGGAAAATCCAGGATGCAATGTAACAATACAAGAGAAGGAAAGTTGCTACTCACCATATAGTGGAGGTGCTGAGTTGCGATAGGCACAATAAAAAGATTCACACAATCACAGCTTTCGGCCATTAAGGCCTTTGTCAGCAGTACACACACACACACGCAAGTGCAACTTGCGCACACACATCTGCAGTCTCAGAGAGCTGAAACTACACTGCGTGTGGCAGTACCAGTGCAAGATGGGAGTGGTGACTGGGTGGGGGTAAGGAGGAGGCTGGAGTGGGGAGGGGGAGGGAAAGTATGGTGGGAGTGGCGGACAGTGAAGTGTTGCAGTTTAGACGGAGGGCAGGAAAGAAGGTGTGGAGGGGGGAGGGGGTAAGTAGCGGAAAGGAGAGAAATAATAATAAAAGAAATTAAAAGACTGGGTGTGGCGGTGAAATGATGGCTGTGTAATGCTGGAATGGGAACAGGGAGGAGGCTGGGTGAGTGAGGACAGTGACTAACGAAGGTTGAGGCCAGGAGGGTTACGGGAACGTAAGATGTATTGCAGGGAAAGTTCCCACCTGCGCAACTCATCAAAGGATCCATATGGCACAGGCTGTGAAGCAGTCACTGAGATGAGGGTATCATGTTTGGCAGCATGTTCAGCTACAGGGTGGTCCACGTGTTTTTTGGCCACAGTTTGTCTGTGGCCGTTCATGCAGACAGACAGCTTGTTGCTTGTCATGCCTACATAGAATGCAGCACAGTGGTTGCAGCTAGCTTGTAGATCACATCATTGGTTTCACAGGTAGACCTGCCTTTGATGGGATAGGTGATGTTTGTGACCGGACTGGAGTAGGTGGTGGTTGGAGGATGTATGGGACAGGTCTTGCATCTAGGTCTATTACAGGGGTATGAGCCATGAGGTAAGGGATTGGGAGCAGGGGTTGTGTAAGGATGGACGAGTATATTGTGTACGTTCGGTGGACGGCGGAATACCACGGTAGGAGGGGTGGGAAGGATAGTAGGTAGGACATTTCTCATTTCAGGGCACGACGAGAGGTAATGGAAACCCTGCTCCAGTCCTGGATGGTACTGAGTTAGGAGGGGAATGCTCCTCTGTGGCTGGAATGTGGGACTTTGAGAGGTAGTGGGAGACTGGAAAGATAAGGCACGGGAGATTTGTTTTTGTACAAGGATGAGAGGATAATTACGGTCAGTGAAGGCTCCAGTGAGACCCTCGGTATATTTAGAGAGGGACTGCCCGTCACTGCAGATGCGACGACCACGGGTAGCTAGGCTGTACGGAAGGGACTTCTTGGTATGAAACGGGTGGCAGCTGTCAAAGTGGAGGTATTGCTGGTGGTTAGTAGGTTTGATGTGGACGGAGGTACTGATGTAGCCATCTCTGAGGTGGAGGTCAACATCTAGGAAGGTGGCTTGTTGGGTTGAGTAGGACCAGGTGAAGCAAATGGAGGAGAAGTTGTTGAGGTTCTGGAGGAATGTGAATAATGTGTCCTCACCTTCAATCCAGATAGCAAAGATGTCATCAGTGAATCTGAACCAGGTGAGGGATTTAGGATTCTGGGTTTTTAGGAAGGATTCCTGTAGATGGCCCATGAATAGGTTAGCATAGGATGGTGCCATGCGGCTGCCCATAGCCGTACCGCAGATTTGTTTGTAGGTAAAGTCTTCAAAGAAGAAGTAATTGTGGGTGAAGATATAGTTGGTCATGGAGACTAGGAAGGAGGTTGTTGGTTTGGAATCCATAGGGCGTCTGGAAAGGTAGTGTTCGATAGCAGTAAGGCCATGGGCATTAGGAATGTTAGTGTACAGGGAGGTGGCATCAACAGTGACGAGCAGGGCACCGTGTGGTAAAGGGAAAGGAGCTGTGGAGAGTCGGCCGAGGAAATGGTTGGTATCTTTTATATAGGAGGATAGGTTCCGGGTAATAGGTTGAAGGTGTTGGTCTACGAGAGCAGAGATTCTCTCAGTGAGGGCACAGTAACTGGCCACAATGCGGCATCCTTGGCGGTTGGGTTTATGGACTTTAGGAAGCATGTAGAAGGTGGGAGTGCGGTGAGTGGTAGGGGTAAGTAGAGAGATGGACTCTGGGGGAGAGGTTCTGGGATGGGCCTAAGGATTTGAGTAGTGACTGGAGATCCTGCTGGATTGCTGGAATGGGATCACTGTGGCATGGTTTGTAGGTGGAAGTATCTGACAGCTGACAGAGTCCTTCTGCCATGTAATCATTGCGGTTCAAAACTACGGTTGTGGAGCCTTTGTCTGCAGGTATCCAAATGTTAGAGTGATTAAAATTAAACTTTCACTACTTGAGGCAGTGCAGACAGAAAACAATTTTAGATGAACGATGTTCAGACTGTGCGCTGCAGGATTTGCGTTGTTAGTAGTGTTAGTATCATGACTTGCTGTTAGGTGCCAGTTCTGGTAAAGCAATGTAGAGTTGAAACACAGGCATCAGTGAAAATTACAATTGCAAACTGTTGATATGGGTCTGAACAATGTAGACAGGACTTTACTCATAAAGCTGTCTTAACAAAATCAACAGCCACAGCGCAGTTGCTCTTCACAAGGAATAATGCATTAAAGGAATACTGGGGTTGAAGAACATAATGTGGAAGTTTGAATTAACTGGTGATTTGGGAACTAACTCTGGGAGAGGCCAATGGCCAGTTGCACCACAGATTGTTGAAGAAGTTACAGTGGCTATGGCTGAGAATGTTGGACACAGTGTGCGAGCTTCAAGCAGTTCACGGTTCGAGAAGTGCTGTGAACAATTGTGAAATGGTATCTCTAGTGTGGTTCCAGTTTAACGTTGATGCAGGTGGTCATCACATTGGACAATGTTTGTAACCTGGAATGTAAACATGGTGTCCAGCAAACAAGTGGAAATTAAAATGTGTTTCTTGCAATCATTTGTCCAGTATTTCTCTTTCATGTGTTCTTATAAGTGTTTCCATGAAGTTTCATTGTTCTACGATCAATTGCTCTTCATGGGGTCCCTCTCAGTAGCAAAAGTTTAACTGTAACTACCCTGTAGTTCGTTGGATTCAATTTGACCTCTCGAAGTCCATCTCTTTTATTTAGTACCACGTACTGCTAACTTATTGTTCCACTGCTTGGTTCAAAACCTGTTCTCATCAATCATATACATATGTACTAAGAAACAAAATTCACCTCTAAAATTGAAATGACTAATTGGAATTCCACACACAGGCACAGGAATGCCTGTTTGAATTCTTTAAAGCTTGTTGCATCAACAGAGTAACTTTATTGAGCATTAAAGATACTCACTTCTGCTTTACAGTAGGGGACACACTTGAAACCTCACCTCCAATGCCACAGGCCCCATGACTCAGTTTTCCATGAACTCCAGCCGTTCCATTAACTTGTTTTACAGTCACACCTTTAACCAATCAAACTCCAGGAGCAGAAGGCAGTTACTTTCTTTCATTGACCATTTCCTGCTCCCTTGACAGCACTCCTTGGCAAAATACAGCTTCCTGCTGAGACATTTTAAAAGTTTGTTACCAACAGGTGTTGGGGAAACACCAGCCATTTTGGAAATGCCACTGTCCCTTAAACCAGCACAGTGGCCGCCGACCACATCCCATTTAGAAGGATTTCAGAAAGTTGGTCCCACCACCTCTAGGCTGAATGAAACCTCATTTCCCCATATACCGGAAACCAGCTGTAGCATCAACAATAGCCAAGAGGACAAGCCTATTGGCACAGCCAGGAAAGACACCATACAAGAAAACGATAATTACTGGCCAAGCAATTTGGCAAATACTGTGAAATTCCCCCCCCCCCCTCCCTCCCTCATGTGTGTGTGCACACGTGCTGTGACTCTCTCACGCGGAGCTGTTGCAAACTGTGATGGATAATGGTCTTTTGTTGGGAAGGGGTTTTGTTGAGGGTTGTGTTGATATACTCATTTTACATTTTCAGGTCCAGTGGACCACATGCAGTGGCAAGGCTCCTCTCCACTGGATTCTGTTTCCTTCCTTTTGCTGCCAGTCACCCTCTGTGCCAATACGCAGCAGGTTCTTATGAATTCCATCTCTCCATCTTTTCTTTGGTCTGCCTAGTAGTCTTCTTCCATAAGGAGTAAAATCCGGATTTCAATTTTCATCGGGGTTTATTGATCTGACTGGCTTACTCTCCCCATATGAGCTGCTCAGTTCTTATCAGTCCCGCAATATTTGGTCTTTTGTAGACCTCATCCACCTTACAAGTATGCCAGTTCCTTCATTCCCCAGTGATCTCAGAATGTACCAGATCATAGATCTTACTCAAGAGTTTCTACTCAAAAACGAGAAGATTATTGAAGATTTTTTTCCAGACTCCATGTTTCACAACCAGATAGCCCTATGGGTTGGATCAGTGTTTTGTATGGCTGGAGTTTGCAATTCCTTGAGACGCTGTGTAATTTCAAAAGTGGTCTCAGACTGAAGTATGGTTAATTTTCAGCTTGGATCCTCAGTTTGATTTCTGCTTCACGTGAGGTTGCTCTGTAAATACTACCCCATATACTTAAAATTATGAATCTTTTTGTTGGATCAGGTTCCAACTATCAATGGCTAGAGTGGATATCTTGTATAGGCTTGAGTCTTGCTCACTAGCAGAGTCATTCAAAAGGAGACTAATCCTGCTCTCTGCCGCCTTCATGGTGTTGTTCATCTGCATAAATTCTTCCTCAGATTTGGACAACAGGTCCTTGTCATTAACAAATAACAGGGCCATGTCATTGGCAGATGCTATGTGCGCAATTTTCCCATCTTCTACCTTGACCCCGTTGAAATCTTATGGAAATCTTCCCTTATTACCTTTTCAAAAACCAAGCTGGACAATGCGCGTGACTTGTGAGTGCCTTGTCTCAACCCTGTTTTTATGTTAATATCTTCAGTGACTTGGTTCCTGATTTTCACTTTGCCTATTGAATCAACGTGACAAACAAAAACTAGACTAACAAGTTTCGTAGGTATTCCAAACTAGTTAGGCAATTCATCAGGACCTCCTGGCACACCTTCACAGTGAGCTGTCGCAGTACATTAATGTTGTCCGCAGTTGATCGGCTCTCTCTGAAACCACCCTGATATACACCAATCACCTATTCTGTAGACGGCTGAATTCTATTCATATGCAGTTGGCCAAGATCTTATAGCAGACGCTCAGGAGGGCAATTCCTCTGTAGTTTGTGCAGTCCATTTTGTCATATACCTTCTCTTTGCTCTTCTCAGAGTTGCTTGGGTGGTTTTCCATACCTCTTCTAACTGTGGTTTTTCCTTGTGCCTTGTGTCTCATAGCCAGCTGTCCGGTTTCTCTTCTCTTAGATAATGCCTTAATGTGTTTGTGCATTGATGGTGATGTGCTTCTTGATGAAAGCATTTGCCACCTCATTTACAGCATCTTTGACTTCCTTTTTGTACTTCTTGTGGGTTCTTTTGTGTATCCTCTTTCTGCATAATTTCAAAGCAGTTGCTGAGCTAGAGCTGAAATTTGTCTTTTTTTGTTGTGTCTTTGAATGTATTGGTGTGGCAGTGTACTACTTTTGTAAGATTGTTTCTGACAGTGGAATTGGGTTGTGTATATATAGGGTGTCCCATTTTAATCTGTACCGGCCGATATCTCTGGAATGACACAATTCTGCAAAAAAAGTCTGTAGTAAAAGCTGTAAGGTTTGAAGGGGGTCATGGAATGGTTACCTTGAAATGACCTTGAACTCTGTTCTAAAGGTCAAAGCTTGTCACAAAGCAGTTGTGTTGGCAAAACATATGTAATTGGAATGAAAAGTAATTTAATTTTCAATATGAACGGAGATTTTGTTGAAGTATAAACATGAAATCACCTCTTCATAACTCCGGAATTGTGTGTCAGGTGGCTAACGTAACTTTTTCTCTAATGAAAACCGTGTTGTACATCTAGGTGAAGGTATCGATAAGGGTTTTGTGTTATATTGGTATTACAGCAACCCTGATAAAGTGTTTCCATCACTTTGATTTCTTAATGAAAGAACTCGCCGTATTCCTCACTTTCACCAAAATAGTCAGGGAAAGAATAAAGGTGACTAAAAAAAATGAATTTTGAGGGTCATCAAGCAGCCTACCTACTTGAACTGTTCCAGCTTGTTGGGTACAACAGAAATACTGTGTAAATCCTTTTTTTTTTTTTTCTCCTCCTAAGAAATTAGTAACAACCTCCTTGAATAATACCCAAGTCTCCCTGTCACTCATCATCAGTTTTAATTCAGAACTGGAACCAAACATCATTTTGGGTGTCAGGTCCAACAAACATGACTTATCTCAGTTTTACTTCTGATACATGACAAAATTTCTCGCAAGGATACTTGCAACATTATCCATTATACATTGGGTGTGCAGAGTTTATGGAAAAGGGCTAGTGTCTTAAAGGAATTGATACCAAATAAAAATTATGTGCATAAATCATACAGGAGAGCTTTGGTAATAGAAGTTGTTATGCCTTTATTCTTAGTTTTAGTTTTCTTGTGTTGGTTTTATTTTTATTGCTACTTTAAAAGTAATTTCATTGTTTGAATGAATTCGACTGTTTTTGTATATTTTTCAGGATGTATTGGAGCGTGTACTTGTGGAAATGGGCTTAGGAGGCATAGAAGGAATTGTTCAAGATTATCAGCTACGAGTATTAAATTACAACAACTTCGTTCTTGGAAATTGTTTACGAGTAATGGAAGAATATAAAATGCTTACACAGACGAGGCAGAAGGACATAATTTCTGAACTGGTGTATGTAAATATTTTGATCTAGGACAAACATTTGTAGTAATTTATCAGGATGCAGTTGATCCACAAAAATATCTTGATAAAATTTTTTGTGTACGAAAGATGTACACAATTAACTCTTATTATTTATTTCCTGTTTCGATGTTTCTTCTTATTATATAATTGGTTACTAACAACATATTGATCTTCTGTGTCTCCCTCAGAATTCTGTGTGGAATTTTAGACAGTATGAAAATACGGACCGTAAACATTCCTTTAATTAGAAAGATTTTCAGTCTCTTATTCCTTTCTTTTTATTGTACTCTTTTCTGCAAACCAAATACACTCCTCTCTTTATCTGCCTCAATTGTTAGCCAGTCATTCAGTACATGTAAGTGAAAAGATAATACTTATAGAGTGGAAAGGGAAAGACAAAATACCCCTCAGTCCTACATCAGTTAGAAAAAGGGCTGTGGTTGAAAAGGATTATATTTATTTATTTTTTCAAGCAGGAAACCAAACACATGAAGTTACGATGTCTTAAAAATACAGCCTCCACCAGAATCACAAATGGGAAAACATTGACTTTTAGAAGTATTTTAATGTTTAAAATAAACAGCAGATATAAGTCAGGAGTCCTCAGCTCTTGGTCTGGTGGTAGCGTTCTCACTTCCTGCGCACTGGGTCCTGGGTTTGATTCCTGGCGGGGTCAGGGATTTTCCCTGCCTCAAGATGTCTGGGTGTTGTGTCGTTTTCATGATCATCATTCATCCCCATTATGGTCGGAGGAAGGCAATGGCAAACCACCTCCGCTAAGACCTTACGTAGTCAGCAGTGCGGGTCCACCGCATCGTCCCCTAGACTCCTCTAAGTATGGGACCTCATCATCATCATCATCATCATAAGTCAGGAAATTGAGGAGTGTGTCTCATAGGCTATGTCTGTATAGATTTCCTAGATAATTGATACAAGTATTACACATTTCAAATATACTGCATAATTTGATGTTCTTATTGAAATAAATTTACATAAATATGCATACTATTGACCGGTAAAGTAAGAGAAAGGCTACCACTCATCTATAGCGGATCAATGTGTGGAGCACAGTAACACTTAACAGAAAACAGTATTAATACCAGCTTTTGAGCACTAGCTCTTCCTCTAGCAATAGTACCTACGTTCATACACACAACCACATAGACACCCAAACGCTTACTTCTATAGCCAAGGCATGGCGTTGCCACAGGATTGTGCATTTGGGTTTCAGTTAGACACGGTGCTTTGTGCATTGATCCGGTAGAGATGAATGGTTGCCTTTCCCTTATTGTACGTACTGCTCCATCCAGTAATTTCCATTATTGTTACACAAATTATTGATAGGGTTGATGTAGATTTTGTGATTGGAATGTACACTTAAATTTCACACTCTCAGGTTCTTCTGTAGAAATTACCATTGTGTTTAGGCTGACTTTTACGTTCTACATCTGCAGCAAATATTGTAATACAATTGGCTGTCCTTTCTGTGGACCAGTACTTAATTGTTATCCTGCCATTTTTTTCTGTTACGTGTTAAACTTCATTATATTTGGTATTTCATTTTTGTAATACTGGGTTGCTCACTCTGGTACAAAAAGTGTATGTTCTCTTTAATTATAATAAGGCATTCCCCACTCTGCCCTCATCCAGACCCATACCCCTTGTTATATATATTTTATGATGTCATATCTAATTCATTTGAACCATTACCAGTGAATGTTACACTTCAGTACTCAATAAACTGAAGTATTATATCTTACATCTTGCAAAGGAGAAAGTTCTGTTTCACCACAACACTGCACAGTGACTCATCTTCAGCATAAAATGCATGAACTTCAGTTCAAAGAGCCTTCACATCTACTGTATTTACCAGTTTTGGCTCCCAGCTGTTTTTCCCCAAACCCAAAGGAATACCTGAGTGTATGATGATGCACATCATAGTAAGGGATTGAACTTGAGGTAATATATTCAAGGTATCACAAAGTCAAAAATATGTTGGACTATGTGTACTGATTTACAAGAAAGCTATTTAGGGGGAGGAAATCCCCCCTCCCTTTCCTCCTTCAGTGTGAAATCTTGTTGTGTTTTGATACTAGCATGGCAGCTGTTATGCAGCTGAATATGTTTGCTTTTGCAAGATCTTCGGGGTAGTGAGAGGGATTGGGGAGGGGAGGGGGGGGGGATGATAGGGATGATATCAACACAGGCCAGGTTTTGCATGAACTTATGATGGTGACACAGAGGAGGAAGTGATTTAGGCCATTAATGGAAGCTCAGATGAAAACAGCAACCAAGGAAGAAAATGATGGGCAGGCTATCCCTAGTGTATTGAGTAGCTCAGTATTTATTATATTGAAGGAAAGATTTAAACTGGATTGTAAATGCCATGTCAAAGTGCAGATAGCTACAGCAATATAATTCAACTTTATTATTTGCATAATGCTTGTGAAGCTCATTACTTGATGTAGAGTAAAGGATCTTGACAAATTTGTGGTGTTGAAATCAGCCATTGAAATAATAAAAATGTCTTGAAATGGGCTGCTTGCATTTGGCAATCTCTGGAGGACTGTGAGTTCAATATTGCATCAGAGTATTAAGTGATGTGAGTGAATAAAATAAGAGAATACATAATCAATGCCTGCAGTAAATTAATTGAGCCAGTGACCATTTTTGATAATTTTTGTGTCCTGTACTATATATCTGTGTGACAGCTCCATTTCTAAAATGTGGAGCAGAGATAAATCCTTGTGTCATTGGTTAACATAGGGGAATGTCACCAGAGTTTTGTTTCAACAAATCTAAAGATCTCTGAGCAATGTTTATTCATGCACACTTGCCCTTTCAAGATCATGCCAACATCTGATTTTTAACAAGGTTACTTTTTTCCCTGAACAGCCACATGTAAGGCCCCAGCGTTATGCAACAAGTCATTCCATCATTCAAGAATGAACATTTTTAATTTACAAATTAAAAAAAAGCCAATCACTGTAATATTATTATTGGTTTCAGACACATAATGTACTAATCTGTTGCTGGAAGTATTAATGACATCTCTAATATGTGTTAGTTGCATCATTCAAGAATGAACATTTTTAATTTACAAATTTAAAAAAAAGCCAATCACTGTAGTATTATTATTGGTTTCAGACACATAATGTACTAATCTGTTGTTGGAAGTATTAATGACATCTCTAATATGTGTTAGTTGCGTTGGGCCTGTTCCATTTTTATGAGAACAGATGAAGAAGGTAATACGCGTAAATGTCAGTTGAAATTTTTCATTGTTTCTAGCTTATTGTATCATTATGCTTGCAGGTGTAAAATTGAAGATGAAGATGGGGATGTGCCAGAAATACACTTTCCAGCACTTGGAGAAGGCTATGCAGTTGATGAATTACAGCCATCACTGGAACCTGGGTTTCAGATGCTTCACAGCCTGGAGCAGGAAGAACAGTAAGACAGTATTTCAGTTTTCAGGTTGCCTGTGATTGTACTTTTATGTGCCTGAGACCGATGTGTGGAGAATTACTTACACAAACATTACTGTGTGCGGATTGGGAAAGAGAGCAGCGTCCTATTTGAATTGGTATTTTATTAAAGAGCATGGTCTAGCTAGGATGTACCTGCAAAGCGTGGACATTAACATTCTTCGTTTTGATATAATTTACACAGCTGCGGATGTTTAGTTACAGTTAATAACATTCATACTTCTGTAGTGCCACCTGTGCAGGAAGAGGTGGCTATGAGACAGGACTGTGTGAGCGGGTGGTGAAGGCAAGGTGGGAATGTAAGAGGTTCCAGAAAAAAGCAGCTGCAAAGATAACAAGTTGTTTATTGAAGACTCTGTGCTGTGTAATACACTAATTCAGTGGCTGACTGGCCGCTGAATTCTGCTAGGCTGGCTGCTTGCAAGCCCCGAGATGGTGAAGTGTGTTCTCCACCGAGCACTAGTGGTCTCATTATGCAAGCTGGCCATGTGGTTCCTGTGGTGGCGGCTTGTATTCTCAACAATGGAGTATCAACCACGGCCTTGGATGACACCTGGCTGCATCATGGCGGTGAGTGCCCACAGTGATGAGATGCCCATCTTGTTATGGAGTGCAGTGGCAGGTGCACACTCTTAGTGACCTGCTGCCCTCTGGGCTGGAGTCAGCCACGCTACCAGTGTTGACCTGGGATAGCCAGCTGCACTATGACACTAAGTCTGGGAGGACTCGTGTGGAGAGCTTTTGCCTCGCCATGGCCTCGAATCAGTGATTTCTACTGGCAGGTCCATGTGGCGACCTCTTCCTGCATGGCTGCATTGTGCTGATAGGGCTGTGAGATTGAGAATAATTTCATTACAAAATGTTCAGTATTTATACACTGAGGTGACAAAAGTCATGGTACAACTCCTAATATTGTGTCGAACCTCCTTTTGTCTGGCGTAGTGCAGCAGCTCACCGTGGCATGGACTCAACAAGTTGTTGGAAGTCCCCTGCAGAAATGTTGAGTCATGCTATCTCTATAGCTGTCCATAATTCCATAATTGCGAAAGTGTTCCTGGTGCAGGATTTTGTGCATGAACTGACCTCTCGATTACGTCCTATAGATGTTCCATGAGATTTATGTCAGGTGAACTGGCTGGCCAGATCATTCACTCAGATTGTCCAGAATGTTCTTCCATGAATGGCTGCAAATGGTCTCCAAGTAGCTGAACAGCCAGAAGACCCAGTCCATTCCACATAAACACAGCCCATGCCATTATGGAGCCACCACCATCTTGCACAGTGTCTTGATGACAACTTCGGTCCATGACTTTGCAGGGTCTGCGCCACACTCAAACCCCCACATAAGCTCTAATCAACTCAAATCAGGATTCCAACCAGACCATGGTTTTCCAGTCATTTAGAGTCCAACTGATATGTTCACGAGCCCAGAGAGAGACTGCAGGTGATGTCGTGCTGTTAGCAAAGGCTTTCATGTCAGTCGTCTGCTGCCACAGCCTGTTAACGCCAAATTTCACCCCACTGCCCTAAAGGTTATGTCATCATATCTCCCACATTGATTTCTGGAGTTATTTCTCAGTTTGTTAGTTAGTTATGTGTTTCATTGATCAATATCACAGTAATCGTTATGATGTGGAACATGTCAAGTGCATCAGAAATGCACACATGAATCAAGGTGTTTTTTAAAAAGCTTAAAATTTTTATTACCTATCCCATTCCCTTAAATGGCACAAAATGCATATACACTCCTGGAAATGGAAAAAAGAACACATTGACACCGGTGTGTCAGACCCACCATACTTGCTCCGGACACTGCGAGATGGCTGTACAAGCAATGATCACACGCACGGCACAGCGGACACACCAGGAACTGCGGTGTTGGCCGTCGAATGGCGCTAGCTGCGCAGCATTTGTGCACCGCCTCCGTCAGTGTCAACCAGTTTGCCATGGCATACGGAGCTCCATCGCAGTCTTTAACACTGGTAGCATGCCGCGACAGCGTGGACGTGAACCGTATGTGCAGTTGACGGACTTCGAGCGAGGGCGTATAGTGGGCATGCGGGAGGCCGGGTGGACGTACCGCCGAATTGCTCAACACGTGGGGCATGAGGTCTCCACAGTACATCGATGTTGTCGCCAGTGGTCGGCGGAAGGTGCACGTGCCCGTCGACCTGGGACCGGACCGCAGCGACGCACGGATGCACGCCAAGAC
Source organism: Schistocerca nitens (assembly GCF_023898315.1). NCBI lineage: Eukaryota > Metazoa > Arthropoda > Insecta > Orthoptera > Acrididae > Schistocerca > Schistocerca nitens. Next base: position 57,721,951 of record NC_064615.1, read on the forward strand.
CGTAGGATCCTACGCAGTGCTGTAGGGGACCGCACCGCCACTTCCCAGCAAATTAGGGACACTGTTGCTCCTGGGGTATCGGCGAGGACCATTCGCAACCGTCTCCATGAAGCTGGGCTACGGTCCCGCACACCGTTAGGCCGTCTTCCGCTCACGCCCCAACATCGTGCAGCCCGCCTCCAGTGGTGTCGCGACAGGCGTGAATGGAGGGACGAATGGAGAGGTGTCGTCTTCAGCGATGAGAGTCGCTTCTGCCTTGGTGCCAATGATGGTCGTATGCGTGTTTGGCGCCGTGCAGGTGAGCGCCACAATCAGGACTGCATACGACCGAGGCACACAGGGCCAACACCTGGCATCATGGTGTGGGGAGCGATCTCCTACACTGGCCGTACACCACTGGTGATCGTCGAGGGGACACTGAATAGTGCACGGTACATCCAAACCGTCATCGAACCCATCGTTCTACCATTCCTAGACCGGCAAGGGAACTTGCTGTTCCAACAGGACAATGCACGTCCGCATGTATCCCGTGCCACCCAACGTGCTCTAGAAGGTGTAAGTCAACTACCGTGGCCAGCAAGATCTCCGGATCTGTCCCCCATTGAGCATGTTTGGGACTGGATGAAGCGTCGTCTCACGCGGTCTGCACGTCCAGCACGAACGCTGGTCCAACTGAGGCGCCAGGTAGAAATGGCATGGCAAGCCGTTCCATAGGACTACATCCAGCATCTCTACGATCGTCTCCATGGGAGAATAGCAGCCTGCATTGCTGCGAAAGGTGGATATACACTGTACTAGTGCCGACATTGTGCATGCTCTGTTGCCTGTGTCTATGTGCCTGTGGTTCTGTCAGTGTGATCATGTGATGTATCTGACCCCAGGAATGTGTCAATAAAGTTTCCCCTTCCTGGGACAATGAATTCACGGTGTTCTTATTTCAATTTCCAGGAGTGTATTATACCTATAGATTTATTTATTCCTATTCAAGAATTCATCTGTGGTGTAGAAGGAGTTGTCAAGGAGATATGATTTCAATTTATTTTTAAAACTATTGCTGCTGTCTGTCAGTTATTTTATTTCATTTGGTAATTTATCGAAAAGTTTCAAAGCAGCATATTTGATCCTTTTCTGTGCCAAAGATACGTTAAGTAGAGGATAGTGTAAGTCTTACTTTCTTCTGGCATTATAATCATTAATGTCACTGTTGTTTTTAAACTGGTCCATGTTGTTGATAACAAATTTTATTACTGAGTAAATGTACTGTGAGGCTATTGTAAGAATTACTAACCTTCTAAGCAGATGCCTACAAGATATGCAACTATGAGCCCCACACATTATTCTAACCACTTTCTTTTGAGCAGTGAATACTTTTTGCCTGAGTGTTGAGTTACCCCAAAATATTATTCTTGCCAGTCCGTTAGCATTGACAATTCTTTGCAAACCTGCTGCTCTCGGTCGTTAAGTGAAGGCCATTGGCCACTGAGTTGTCTGTTGTGAGAGGTAATGCCTGAAATGTGCTGTTCTTGGCACTGTGGATCTTGGAATATTGGATTCCTTAACGATTTCCAAAATGGAATGTCCCAGGTGTCGAGCACCAACTATTGCTCAGCATTCAGAGTCTGTTAATTCTCGTTGTGCGACCATAATCTCGTGGGAAACCTTTTCACATGAACCACCTGAGTACAAATGACAGCTCTGCTAGTCCACTGCCCTCTTATACCTTGTTTATGTGATACTACCGCCTTCTATATATGTGTATACTGCTATCCTATGACTTTTGTCACCTCACTGTTTAGTCAGCAACATCACACTTGTTGTGCTTATGCGCCACTACCAGTCACAAATCCTAAAAAATCACTGCCACTGTTAAGTGCGGAAATCTGCCTTGCCGCTTGGTGCACAAGTCTGTGTAGTACCACTGACAATTGGACCTGGCAGAATGTGCCCTGAAGTTTTTTAAACAGGGCTGCTGCAGTACACCATTCAGGCTCACACTAATGTGCCTATATTTGTCTATTCCCCCCGTCCCGTCCTCCTCTGTGAACAAGACCTGCTCTGTTGGGTCTACCTTAAAATCAGTTTCATATTATGCTTCATGTTTGTACAAAATACAGAGAAAATGATAGATAACATAACTGGCAGCTTGCTCACTTGGGTTAGATACCACATCCAATCTTTGTTACTATGCTGCTTATTGCTATTTTACTTGTGAGTCTATTTATTACACCAATTGTTGGCTCTCTATCTCAAAAGAATTAAAGTTATGCACAGCAGAGTTAGTCACTGTGACACTTGGTATTGCGGCAACCAAAATCAGTGTCGTGTGTTGTTGTCCTCTGAACTGCTCTGTGTGATGCATTAACTGGTTAGTGGAAATGTGCCCTTCCTGCATGGCAGTGAATTGACCAAGGGAATGGATTAGGTCAGGTTCTAAAGTTTGATTTACAAGTGTTAAATTCAGTGCTGGAAATAATTCCAAATTAGATCTGGCCAGTACACATATGGTTGTGGGATGTTCACTTGCATAATTCTCACAATCGTAGCTAGTAGCTGGAAGCTTGTTCTTTTTATGTTGCATGTAGTCCCATTGATTAAAAACCCACTTCCCCTGCAGTTTAATCTGTCTGGTCTCCATGAGCTTCACCTGCTCGTAGTAACTCACCACTATTGCCACGTCATCGTAGGTACAGTCTGGTTCCCCAGTATCACTCAGACGATCTAATCCTTTCTGTCTGTCTAGAACAGTTGTATTGCACATGTGGTTATGCTGGTTTGCATTATCCTGGTCAGACACACTGTGACCTTCCCCCTTCAACAGTGTTGTAACTCCTCCTCTATCATTATTGCATATCAGCTACCATCTTCCAATATTAATACCCCCCCCCCTCCCCCCTCTCCACCATTGCCCTTCCAGATCCTCATGTGCATGAATTTTTACAAGAACTCCTCACTTTATTGGATATGTGTGAGTGGTGTAACAGTGAAACTGTCGTGTTTTCCTGTTGCTGGGAATCGAATTAGAATATGCAATCATACTTGTTCAATTTGTACTTTGCTGATGCTATGAGGTAGTAGAAGGGTAGGTTTTGTCTACTGGGTTCCATAATCAGGCTTACCTCAGATGGTAACTCTCTCCATGTTTTCTGTAGCCCGGTGCAGGTGACAAAACACAATACTGCTATGGTGCAGGCGACAAAACACAATACTGCTATGACTCTCATTCCATCCTTTCTTGCCCTTGATGTATTGCAATCTGAAGACAGGAACAAAAATAACACTCACTCCTCAGAAGGCTACTGCCACTAATGAACCCCTTAACATAAAAAAAAAAAAAATATATATTGTATATATCCTTACACTAACCTAACTTATTCACTACAATCCTGAACACACGAAAACATAAAAAAGAAGAAATACTTGACAAATGATCCTCATCTTCTTGATCTTAACACTTACAGTGCTTTGTGCACAGGCTCAACTGCGTCTTCTTGTCTGTTCCTCTGTTTCATTCTCTTCATGTTCTTCTCCAGCTCGCCCTTGAAATTCCTAGACTCAAGTCAAGACTACCTTGAAAAAGGTCTTAGATGTTCAACATGTTCTGAAGCATCACTTTGTGACTGGCGAGGTACTATCCATCATGTGACAGGGTCCGTGACAACTTGTGATGAACTTCCTTGTCTTCCCTTTTGGTGTGTAAGGATTGGATAACATCACACATTGTACTACTTTATACTGTGGTAAACTTGCTGTATGTTTCACTGATTTTCCTGCTTCTTTAATCGCTTCTTATTCACCTTCTGTACTTGTTTCCTGTTATAGAAGAATGCTGAAGATTAAATGGGTACATTGCGTAACTTATGAGGAGGTACCGAATAGAACTGGGGACACAAGAAATTTGCGGCACAAAGTGGCTAAAAGGAGGGATCGGTTGATAGAATACATTCTGAGACATCAAGGGATCACCAGTTTAGAAAGTGTGTATGTATGTAGGAGATGGGGATAGAAATTGTAGAGGAAGACCAAGAAAAGAATACTGCAAGTATATTCAGAAGTTATTTGGAGATCAATAGGCTTGCACAGGATAGAGTAGCATGGAACACTCCATCAAACCAATCTACAACAACAACTCATTTCCATACTTCTCATACTGTTTTCTCAAATTCATATACAGGCTCTCCATCTCTACCTTTCTTTTCCTTTAAGGCAGTGTAGTTTCAGCTCTCTGAGACTGCAGACGTGTGTGCAAGTTGTGCTTGCGCGTGTGTGTGTGTGTGTGCATGTGTGTATGTGTGTCTATTGCTGAAAAAGGCCTTAATGGCCGAAAGCTATGATTGTGTGAATCTTTTTATTGTGCCTATCGCGACTCAGCATCTCCGCTATATGGTGAGTAGCAACTTTCCTTCTCTTGTATTGTTACATTCCATCTTGGCTTTTCCATTGTTTGATTTCTTTGCCTTTGTCAGACAGAACAGTGATGGCATTTTCCAACCACAGGTCACCTCATATGGGGACTACCCAGTATTCATGTATGCTTTTGAATTATACGTGGACACAGCAGACCTTAGATTGTATTCCTGTCACTATGTTGTACGTTCATATAGTATTTTAACATTCTCCCAGTTGTTCTTTGTACCCATCCCCTTCTATCATTGGGCTGTGGTTGAAGAGGACTAGTTCTTAACTTCTTCTCATACTGGAGCTGGCACAGTTCCTTTAATAAGTCAGATATGAAATTCATATCGTGGTCTGTAGTTATCAAACCTGGCACCCTGAATTTCAATATGTGGTTGTTAACCATCGCTTGTGGAACTGTCAGTGCCTGCTGGTTTGGCATAGCAACCATCTGCACATATTGTGAAAAGTGATCTAATATTGTTAGAATACAAATCAGTTTGCTGCTGGTGTACAACTGAATGGTGCAAAAACATCAGTCTCAAGCATTTCAAATGGTTTTGACGCTTCCAGCAGCCTCTGCGACAGCACTCGCCTACATTTCCAGTCATTTCGCTGTGCATTCTGGATGCAGTTTCTCACATATTAATCCACACCTGCTTTCCTTCTTCTCCACCAGTATCTCTCTGTCACTCTCCAGTTTGTTGTCTTTCACCCCCTCTCACCAGATAACACGTTAAAATATGCTTCATGTAGAATTTCCTCCTTAAACTTTGGTGGTGTTATTACTCATGACCCTGCACAGCAGTCCATCACATGTGCTAAACTGTGATTGCATCCTATACTACAAGGTGTACAACTTTGCTTCCACCGCTTTTTCCCAACATTTGAGGCTTTAATGAAACAAATTGGTTACACATGTATCATTCAAAGTATTTTCCGTCGGTGGCCACTACTTTCTCCCATCTTTTGGGCAGTGTACGAATCCTGCGACGAAAAAATTGTTCATCTTTTGAAGCGATCCACGAAGTGATCCAATTTGTGACTTCTTCATGAGATCGGAAGTGTTGGTCAGCCAGGCCATGCGCCATTGATCTAAACAGGTGATAGTCAGAGGGAGCAATGTCTGGAGAATACGGAGGGTGGGGCAGGACTTCCCATTTTAATGTTTCCAAGTACGTTTTGACCTCTTTTGCAACGTGTGGTCGAGTGTTGTGCTGCAACATCACTTTATCGTGCCTCTCGCTGTATTGCGGCTGTTTGTCTTTTAATTCTCTGCTCAAACGCATTAATTGCTTTCGATAACGAGAACCTGTTATTGTTTCACATGATGCTCAGCTGGTCCCACCAAATGCAGAGCATGATCTTGGAGCCATGAATATTCGGTTTGGCCGTCGACGTGGAGCATGGCCGGGATATCCCCATGATTTTTTGTGTTTAGGGTTATCGTAATGAAACCATTTTTCATCCCTGGTCACAATGCGATACAGAAGTCCCTTGCGTTTTTGCCTCTGAGGCAACTGTTCACAAACGCCGTTCAATGTCTTTTGGTTTCAGCCCACACGAGACCCAACTTCCTTCTTCCTGAATCATGCCCATAGCCTTGAGACGTTTTGAAATGGCTTGCTGTGTCACTCCCACTAATCGTGCCAATTCTTCCTGAACTTGATGCAAGTCTTCACTCAGCAATCTCTCCAATTCTGCGCCTTCGAAAACATTCTCTCTTCCACCACTGTGTCGGCCTACGACATTAAAAGCACTGTTCTTGAAGTGTTGAAACCACTCATGACACATTCTTTCGTTATAGTGTCCTTACCATATGTACTTGGGGGCATTCAATGAGACTCAGCCGCTGTTTTCTTCATATTGAAACAAAACAGTAACACCTCCCGCAAATGATGAGAATTAGGCTAGTAAACAAGACATTTTCAATCAAGAACAACTTTATAATGCAGACACAAATTGACTACTGTTTGAATGAGGTTATGTTGACCGAGGTCCAAGCTAACTGCCTGACGTCTGCGATCCGTTTCTTTCAACTGCTACTTACCATTGTCGCCACATGTCAGCAGACAGTGGAAGCAAAGTTGTACACCTTGTACTAATGGTCACTGTCAGCTCTCTGCACTGCCTGCCACTCTACAAGATCATGACCCATAACTTCCAACACTGCTGCCTTCCTTCTTAATGTGTCTGCATTCCCATGCTTCTTCGCTTGTTTGTATACTACTTTATACTTGACTTTGCTAAGTCTCAGGTCCCATCTTGCCTGCTGCTAGATGAATCCTTCAGTGCCATTAATCACTTCATATCAGTGTGGTCAGTCACTACTCAAAATTTTTTCTGTGAACGTAACATTTAAAATATGTGACACCATAAATGAGGCCCAACATCTCTTTCCATGTCTTTGAATAGTTCTTCTCCACCACATTCAGCTGTCGAGATGCGTAGGCCACAGGGTGCTCTTCACCAATAATCTCCTGGTCTAGACAAATTCCAGAGCTTGATTAGATGCAGGACGTGAAAGGATAAACTCTGTCGGGAAGGTCTGGAAGTACTAGAACTGTGCTGGATGTCAAAACTCTCTTTAATTCTTCAAATGCACCCTGACAATCATTTGCCCATATAGACCTCATGCTGTTCCTTGTCAACTGTGTGAGTGGTTGTGATACATCAGCAAACCTTTTCATGAATTTTCTGTAGTAAGTTGAGGTCCCCGAAAAAGATTGCAGTTCCTTAATCAACTTAGGCACTGGGAACTCTCATACAGTGTGCACTGGCCTCTGGTCCGTCCTTATTACATTTTTACTAATTACATCACCTAAATACCCTACCTCTTGTAACACAAAATGCCAATTCTCTGTATTCGAAATGTCAGATGTGCAGTTCTACACTGGTAACAGTTTGCCCTAGCCGGAATGTCATCCTTGTCAATCCATCATCAAAATCCTGCCACTGATAACCTTCCATTCCCTCTATTTTTCTGTGGCTGGTGATATTGCCTGTGCAAATGCCCCTGCCATCCACACTTGTAACACTTAACTTTTGTGGGAAATAACCCACGCCTATCCTGTATTCCTTTTGAAATGTCAATTTCTTCACAGTCCATCGCTAACACAATAGCAGAATGTGGATCCTTTGCTGCACCTGTACACACCATTTTTAAAATGTCCTATGGCAATCCCCTCAGAAAAGTATCAAGTGCACTCTGCTCACTTTCCTGCAACAAAACTATGTTTTAAATTTTTTAGATTTTCCCAATGATTCACTGTCGTCTCATAGAATCAGTTGTACTGCCAGTGGTCTGCATGTTTCCAGCACGATATTTCAGTGACTTGGTGTCTTCATCAGATGTTTTCTGAGAATTTGCCCATATAGACCTCATGCTGTTCCTTGTCAACTGTGTGAGTGGTTGTGATACATCAGCAAACCTTTTCATGAATTTTCTGTAGTAAGTTGAGGTCCCCGAAAAAGATTGCAGTTCCTTAATCAACTTAGGCACTGGGAACTCTCATACAGTGTGCACTGGCCTCTGGTCCGTCCTTATTACATTTGCTGATCGGGTCCCAAGTTTATACCTGGATGGTGCCTGGTGTTCACTATGCCATCTGAGCCCATTGTGGCTGTCTTCTGCAATGACGGTCGTCCAATTGCAATCTGTATTAGGACTTCTTGGCAAGTTGTTATTGCTATTGTGACACTATAGATGTTCCTCATGTTGTTTGCAATGGCTGCGGCTTTCTCTCATGTCCATGTTATTGTCCTGGCATTCTGAATTTGGTACACACCTTTCAGGTGCAGTTCCTGCGGCATCAGGCTGCTGTTGTAGTTTGCATCTTATGTCCACCACACTGCAGCAGACTCTCGTGGCAGTAGCTGCTGTCTGCTCCCATGTTGCGTGGTGCCTAAGGTTTCAGGTGGTTGATGTTGCCTATCTTGTCCATGACAGTTGGAAGTAGTTGTCGCCTGGAGCTCCATGGGAAATCTAATGCTATTAATTACACCTCCAGCTGTCCGAGGTTCATTACTGCAGAAGGGAACTTTCTTCCTGTGTTTCTGTAGTAGCTCCAGAGCTGGGTTCTGCGCCACACTGAGTTGGTATCCTGCTTCTTGGTTGATCAGATTCTCTGCTATATTGTTTGCAATAGATTTAACACAATTTAATCTGTGTTTAAGTTGAAGGCAATGTTCTGCTATTGCTGATTTAGTGGTCTGCCCTACCCTCCCTCCTCCATGTCCCTGTATGCTCGCACAAGTAGCACTTTGGTTTCCCACCCCTAACCCAATATCCCTCACCCTCCCTGCCTCCGCCTCGTCCTTACCTCCATCGCGCTCAGTTGCTTGCAGTCTGTCCTCTATGGCAAGAGATGGTAGTCATGTGTGTACGAGTTGTATTTATGTTAATGTTAGTGTGTGTTGTCTACTTGAGAAGAAGAGCTTTTAGCTGAAAGCTTACTCGGTTGGCAGTCTTATTTGTTGTTCCTGTCTGCAACTCAATATCTCCACTATACGGTGAGTAGCAATCTACCCTTTTCATAATAAATATATTAGTATGATATAACACTGTTTATAGATCAGCCAACACTGATCTTGTTCTGAAAAATGCAAAGAAAACAAAACAGGAAAGCGCTTGAGAAAACAGTACAAAATTTGTTATTCAGAAGTAAGTTGGGGGGGGGGGGGGCAGGGAGGGGGGGCGGCTTTCAATGTGTAGTCAACCTAGTCTGGAAATCCTAGCTCGTTTCTAGAGTTGTAAATGCCCTTTAGTTTTTTGTTGCTTTTAGTATTATTTAAGCAGAGAGTGTATCCAGTATTATTTTTTACAGCAGAACGTGTATATGTTTATTTCTTTCTTTTTGTAGAATATATTTTTTAACCCTTTAATTGCTTGTGATGTGTGTGTGTCTATATATATATGTCACATTCTTGTGTGTGCCCTATGCTAATGACTTTCATGTGCGGTAGAACTCAAATGTGCCGGTTGTGGTTGTGCAAATTTAAGTTATGTATGTTCGTGAACTGTGGGAAAACAGGATCAGAAGAGAATCGAAGCATTTGAGATGTGGTGCTACAGACGAGTGTTGAAAATTAGGTGGACTGATAAGTTAAGGAATGAGGAGGTTCTGTGCAGAATCGGGGAGGAAAGGAATATGTGGAAAATACCGACAAGGAGAAGGTATAGGATGATAGGACATCTGTTAAGACATCAGGGAATGACTTCCATGGTACTAGAGGGAGCTGTAGGGAACAAAAACTGTGGAGGAAGACATATATTGGAATACATCCAGCAAATAATTAAGGACATAGGTTGCAAGTGCTGCTCTGAGATGAAAAGTTTGCCACAGTAGAGGAATTCGTGGCAGGCCGTATCAAACCAGTCAGAAGACTGATAGCTTAAAAAACATTGTTGAACAATGGAAACATGTTGACTCTATGTGTGAATAACGTTTTTGTTACACTAGGTCGATGATTGTTTCCGAAAACACCGTTATCGAGGTGAATGGTGGCTTGAAACGTGCAGAGCGTAACGGACACAGGCTGGTGGGAGCGTTATTATGCAATGGGAGACATTCTTCTGCACTTGCATGGAGCCTGTGGTACTAATCAACGATACGCCGTCAGCTGTGAACCACCCGCATCGCTTCATGATTGATATCTTCCGCAACAATTATGTCATCTTTCAGCTGTATAATTGTCCTTGTCTTGGAGCCAGAACTACGCTACAATGGTTTGAGGAGCATTACAGTGACCTCATGTTCATGTCTCAGCGACTATATTTGCCTATGTAAATCCTATGAAACTCATTTGGGTTGTTATCAGGCGCCATCACCGCACATACGTACAAGCGACCTGGTATTTACATGAATTACTTGACCTGTGTGTAGACATCGAATGTGACATATCTCCACAAACCTCCCAACAAACTGCCAGATCCCTGATATGCAGAATCAGTGATGTACTTCGTTCCAAATATGGACAAAGAATCTGTTAAGCAGGTGGTCATAATGTTTTCGCTCATCAGTGAAGATGGTAAGAGTTAATTTCTTGTTTGCAAACCACTTAAGCAGGTGGTCATAATGTTTTCGCTCATCAGTGAAGATGGTAAGAGTTAATTTCTTGTTTGCAAACCACTTCTCTTTGTAGGATTACATTGCAAGAACGTGTGAGGGACAAACAAAGATGTGCAAGTAGGAACATAGAGAGGTTACTTATAAGTAATGACATAGAGGATGGCTATAATTTTCCTTACACAGATGCAATAACTGATGCAGTAACTAGTGAAGGTTACTTAGAAAAAATGAACAAAATAGTAACAACAGTCGTGGAACTTTGTGTGGAAAGGGGACACACACTGTTAAGTTTATTTCACCTTAACAAAGCCCCTATCTTCAATGCTCCTGACTAAAACCACAAAACTAACCATCTGTAAAACATTGATCAGACCAGTCTCTGAAATATGGGCTTTGACAGCAAAGGATACTGAATCACTGAATGAATTCGAGAGAAGGATACTCAGGAGAATCATCAGTCCAATTTGCGAAAGGGAAAGACGGAGGAGGAGATATAACTATGAGTTGTGTGCTATGTACAAATATCAGACTGTTAGAACAATTGTGAAGTCATCTAGGTGAGGTGGGCTGAACACATGGCATGGATGAATGATACAGAAATACTAAAAAGGATATTACAATGAAAGCCAGGTGGACAGAGTGGATGTGGTCGATCAGAAACTAGATGGGAGGATGGAGTCATAGAAGACTTTTGGATGATGAGTTACAGGAATTGGAAAATAATAGCAAGGGTCTGGGATAAATGGAAGGAGATAGTTGAAGAGGCCAAGATTCATTATCAGTTGTAGATCTGTAGAAGAAGAAGAAGAAGAAGACGACCATAGGCACTGTATGTTGGTAACTGATAACAGAAGTCTGCATCTCTTCCAATACCTTCATGACATAAAAACTAATGCATTAGGAACAGTTCGCATGAATAGAAAAACTCAAATATCACAGAGACGAGAACTGTAAATCATTTCAATGAGAATGCTCATGACATTGAAATGGTGCAACATACGAGACTCGTACATGTTGTCCCCATTTTTGTAATTACTCTGAAATGACATCAACGAGAAAAACTGACTGCCAAAGCAATCTTGAAAAATTGAAAGCAATACACGTCGGACTACAGTCGATCAGTCTGAGCAGTAAACAAGTGGGGACATAATACTAGGTGCGTATAAAAGTGCAAAACAGAGTGTTAAAAGAAACATGAGATTGTAAAGGAAATTATTTCTCTGTACAGTAGGACTTCTGAAGAGAAGTCAACCTGGAGATGATGTGCCATTGGCAATAATAAAACCAAGAGGAAGGAATTGCGGTATTGTTTGATTAGTCTGATATGGGAATATATTTTATTCCCTACTTTAAACTGATGTATACCCTTCACTGTAATGTTTTGTTATGTCAGCAACCAAATAAACTGATTTTGTGGATAATAATTTAATACAGCAGATGCGCTGTTCTGTGCAGTATAAATTGCTGACACAGCACAGCTGGGTCTGTCATGAGGTGAGGCACGTCCCACAGAGGTGATGTTCTGTTTGCACAAACCAACAGCAAAAGGATTAAAAACATTGATAGTGTTTTAGCCTACTATTTTGGCATTGTGTTGACATGTGTTGCATGTAGTATAAATTCGAAGTATAGAAAGGTCTTGATCGCACAATTCCTTATTGAGCATTAACATTTCAAAATTTCATCATCAGAGTGAAGCTGTGGAAAGAAGCGTACAAGAAAATTAACAATAGCAACAGTAACAAATGTGTACATAAGTATGCATCTGTTGCATTCCAATATACAGAAATTTCAATTAGTATCATACTTACATTAAACTCAAACTTTAGTGCAAAGCTCATGAAAGTGAGTGTGTAGACTGAATGCAATACAAATCTTGTCTTGTGTAGGCATATTTGACAGTGCTGTTGTCTATTTGAATAGAACCAGTGCTAAACTGTGTGTGGCAATCAAGCTATCAAAGAGGTAGATGAAGGCCAATAGGTGGTGCTAGCATTCACCGTAGAAAGTAAGTCAAAGTGTAACCTTACAAACTTCTATCCATTCCGATTAAGTACATGTCAGAACATGGTGAAAAACTTGACAAAATACTTTTATGCTACTTTTATGGAAAAGAAACTCATATACTAACAGCATGAAATGTGTGTCGTTGGGTAACATTGTGACCAATGTTACAGAGATAGTCTTTAGTCAGTAATCAGAACAGAAAATGATTGCAACCAGTAACTGGTGTGGTACAATATACACATAAAACTGATGCAGGCAATAGGTAAAATATAAGCTGTGAAGGAATAAGTTTACAACCATCACTAAATAAAATGCTATATAACTATCACCAAATGTAGTCACACTGCAGTAGATGAATGTGTATTAAATGACAGAACAGGATCATTTAGGTGAACCCAAATTAGTGGCAACAACTTCAAAGAAAAAGAACTATTATCAATAAAAGGGGGATTTTTTATATAATTTTCTAAACTCTGTATTAGATCATATAACTGTCCAGGTGTTATCAGTTTACAACCATGACAAAAAGAAATGTTACATGAGTATGACCAACTGTAATCATTATACTACTCGAACAAACCATGGATGACATACATTATAGCCATTTAGGTAACCCTAAATGAGTGGAAACAATTTGAAATAAAATATTACAATTTTTCCCGTTATTCTATATTAAAAAGGGTAAAGGTATAATGTCAGAAATGTGTGCAACTCAGCTGGAAGTAGGTGCGTGAGGAGATCTGAAAATGTCTTAGTATTTGTGTGTGAGGATGTAAAGTTAGGATAATTGATTGACAAAACACCGGTGCTTATGCAATTGTAATGTTGACATAGTGGTCATACTATTCCGGAATTAATGGATTTTGTTTGGACTTATACGGAATGCATTGCAAACATGTATAATAGTGACAAAAAACCGTGCCTATGCAATTGTAATGTTGACATAGTGACTATTCCAGAATTAGTGGATTTTGTTTGAACTTATATGGAATGCGTTGCAAACATGTATAACAGTATAGAATTGTAGATCTATATATAATAAAATAAGCTCATTGATTTGCTAGTGAAACCCAATCATTCATCTTTTGTAAGGATAATCATGATGTAATATATGTGTATTTATATGATACGAGAAGTTAAATTTTGCTGCACCCATAATGTGGAACGCACGATGAGGAAGCATGGGCGTGTTGCAGTAAAAATGTAAAGTAAGTCAAATGAATAGTATGAAGTACTAATATTGGCAAAATGTAAAGTACAAATGGACTACGCATCGTCTTTAAGTAAAGAAGCTACACAGTGAGGCAGGTACAATATGGTGGAGCCTCTGAGAACAGTGGCTCAATCTCTTGGAGTTTGAGTGATTCTATAGAGGAAGCCTGGCAAGACAGCCACATCAGATCAGCCATGAAATTGTGGTTAACCTTACGAATGATGAACGTTTGGGTTTTGCTAGCAATTCAATGAGCTTGTTTGGTTTTACGATACCGATGGAAGCTGAATAAATGAATTAAAATTTGTGCCATTGCCGTGACTCGAAACCAGATCCCCTTGCTTACTAGGTAGGAATGCTGACCATTATACCACCATAGTACTATGCTGCAGTACATTGCTGCACGGACTACCCAAGTACAATACCCTCTCAAACAGAAACTTCAATTCATGTCTTCAGCTTATTTTCCCCTTAAATCGTCCCTATTGTCAGGGCTCTCTGGCATTGGAGTAGCACCCCAGCGTTGGATGTAATAGGGAAATCCTGTACGTCAGGTGATTAATACATCTTATAATTAAATTTTCCTCAAGACATTGAGGTCTCATCTTTATGTATGACCACTATTTTGACATTACAATTGCACAGGTGTAAGTTTTTTGTCAGCGAAATTATTCTAATTTTATATTCTCAACCACAATATGCGAAGGCATTTTCGGATGTCCTCACGCATGTACTTCCCAACTGAGTTGCCATACATTTTTGATATTATACCTTGACTTTTTAAATATTAAGTAAAAGGAAAAAAATGTTTAATATTTTATTTGAAATTGTTGCCACTCAAAAGTGTCAGTCATCATTTGTCTGACTAGTATAATGATTACAGTTGGTCATTTTCTTTTTGTGATGATTGTAAACTGAGAACCCCTGGACAGTTATATGATCTAGTATTGAGTTAAAAAATTATGTGAAAATTTTTATTGTATGATACTCTTTTTATTTCAAGTTGTTGTCACTAATCTGGGCTCACATAAATGATTCTGTTATGTCATTGTAGTGTGACAACATTTGATGATACTTGTGTAAAAGTTTATTTAGTGATGATAGTAAACTTATTCCTTCACAACCTATGTTTTACTTATTACCAATGTTGGTTTTATGTTTATACTGTACCACACCAGTTACTGGTCGCAATCATCTTCTGTTCTGATTACTGACTAAGGATTATCTCTGTAGCATTGTTCACGATGTTACCTAATGATGCACAGTTCATGCTGTTAGTATATGAGGTTCTTTTCCATAAAGGTAGCATAAATATATTTTGTCAGGTTGTTCGTGAGGTTCCGACATGTACTTAATTGGAATGCATAGGAGTTTGTAGTAAAGTTACACTTTGCTTGGTTTCTATGGTGAACACTAGTGCCACCTACTGGCCTTCATTTACCTCTTTGATAGCTTAATCGCCACCCTCAGTTTGACACTGGTTCTATTCGAATAGGCAGTGGCACTGTCAAATGTGCCTACACGAGGTGAGATTTGTATGGCATTCAGGATGTGCTCACTTTTGTGAACTTCGCATTGAAGTTCGATTTTAATGTAAGTACGATACTAGTTGAAATTTCTGTGTATTGGAATACTTAGATGCATACTTACGTACATATTTGCTATTGTTAGTTTTCTTGTACACTTGATTCCATTGCTTAAGTATGATGGAGAAATTTTTAAATGCATAACACTTAATAAGGAATTGTGTGATCAAGATATTTCTATATTTTGAAGTTGTGCCAAATCTAAATGGTCACCTGCCTCTTCCATTGAGTATTTATCCATCAAGTACTGACATGTAATATAGTTTCAATTTAACTGTATTGTGATTTATTACATATGAAGTTGCAGCAATAGTAACCTTAGCAATTTCCTACTCACTTTCTTACAGACATAACTTATGTGCAATAAATTTATTTCTTGAGCCCATCATGAGGTGATTAATGAGACATGAAAATGACAGTTAATTGAATAAAAACCTAAACTGTAGTATAATGTATTCCAATAAAAAGTTATTATTATCAATAAAAATACCTTTTATTGTGGGAATCGTGTGGCTGTTAGACAACATGATGTATTGAACACCTCAATGCGTGCCTTAGCATCTTTATTAGTTAAAGTGCAAATAAAGTTATTAAATAGTAAAGAAGTAAGGTTTTGTACCAACCTTGTGTTTGCTTAAATAGACGAGATGGAGAGGAGAAGGGTGACACTCAGAAAGGTAGTTTTATGATAACTGTGTGCAAAAACATAAAAAGAACAGTTCTTTTGTACATTGTTCTAAATGACGAACTTGTTAAACTTTTTTGTAAATTGTTGGAGCTATAGGTTGTTTTTTTTTGTTTTTTAGTTACACCTTTATTTTGTATAGGGGACTTTTAAAAATTTTCCCCCAAATATTGCGTTTAGTGTCATGTTTTATAAGATACACAGCAGTTTTGTAAGCGAAAATCTGTGTTCAAGGATTATTCTTTTCAAAATGAATGAGTTCTGCCTTGTCGAAAATGTGTTTAAACCATACACATTCATTTTCTCTTACAAATGAAGATGGTCTTTAACATCTTTCACTTGCTGCCCTTTAATGCCTACATAAGAGACTGGCAGTCTGTGCAGCATAGTTATTGGAGACTTGAAGCTCTCAGCAATTGCAATTCGTTATTGAAATCAATAGTGTTTCATGAACAAATCTAGTGAGTGTTCGGGGGGGGGGGGGGGGGCGATGGGTGGTATTGCAAGGGACAGTCTGTAAAAGTTGTACTGAGCTTCGCTTGGTATGGTTCGCGAGAAGAGGGGAAGAAGCACACAGACTACCGACTACGGGGGGAAGGGGAAAGCAGTTATGGAGGTACTGCTAAGGTAAAAAATGACACATGGAAGTATCATGAAACTCTGAGCAGTGATAACTTCTCAAAACGAATGGAACAAACTATAAAAAATTGACTTACATAGAAATCAATTTTTTTGGACCAGTAGTCTGTTTTGTGCTTTTCTCAGTTTTAATAACCATTTCAAAAACCACCTACTCACCTAGATTGGCCTCTTTGGCTTCTATGAATGGACAATAAATCACACACTTTCCTATGATGTACTGCTTTATAAAGTAGAAAAGCTCCAACAATGACTTATTCATCTGTACTGGTCGCAACACATTTCATGGCATAGTTGCATTTGTTTGCGACAAACTTTTTTGTATTTCGATTGTGCCTGTCGATCCTTTTCCTTATGGTAACTGTTTATGAATTCCATTTCTGATTTTTTGTCATAATGACAGACGTTACTGCAGCTCTGAAAATGGTATACCATTATCGCAACAGGCAAGTGCTGAGGCCATACCGTAATTAAAGCTGAGGGTACTACCTTCCTAATCCTAATTTTTCTACCTTCCTAATCCTGTTTTTTCCCATCCTTGCATCGCCAAAAGGTTTCTAGTGTGAGTGCGATGTTAAACCTTTAGCAAAATATAAAAATAAAAAGACATGAATAAACAACAACAAATCATCCACATTACTTACAGTTATGGGAATTCTAATTCTATTCTTTGTTCCTTCTGCAAGGATTTCTTGATTACATCTTCGTAGAATTTGGATTTATCATTATTTCACAGCTTCTGTTTCTCAGTGGAGATGAGGCTTAGATTATCTATGCAATGTTACATTTAATGTAGCATGATAGAATGTGTGAATCTGGTTCAAGAATTAAAATGACCTCTCGCAAATGCAACTCCCCCCCCCCCCCCCTCTCTCTCTCTCTCACACACACACACACACACACACACACACACACACACACACACACGTGACTGCAGCCTCTGCGTGGCTTCAGCTGCCAGAGGCTGCATTCACGTGTGTGTATCGTCTATTTTCAGCAAAGAAGTTGTTGGCCAAACGCTTATATTGTGACAATCTTTGTGTTGTCCCTATCAGCGACTCAGAATCTCTGCTATATGGTGAGTAGCAACATTCCTTTCATAATATTGTTAAATTCTATCCTGGAGTTTTCATTGCTTGAGAATCTAATTTCTATTTGATTGCTAATATTATCAGTGATTTCGAAGAAAGTTCTCATGTAGCTGTCATTTCAGTCAAGTTGTTGAAATCTCCACTTTCACAGACACGTTAAAAAAAATTATCAATGCTTCTCTATTGTTACCTGCTTATGGATAAGTCTCAAAGTAAAATTCTATTGGATATGAGGTATTGGTGGAAAGTTTCTGGACTTGAAGACCAGAAGTTCATGCATTCTTTTAGGGAAACAAGAAAAGAAAGAAGATAGAGATTTAAGACCACTGGAGAAGACCTTAAGCTGTTTGTTGACTCTAGAGACTGTTGAAGTACCAAATTAATAACATGAGGATAGCTGTGTGTGAGGAAGGCTTCAGGGTACTTTTCTGATACTTTATTTTGTAGACTTAAAAGTGGCCACTTATCACTGACACTCTATTGTATGTCTGGGCAATTAATTTGTCACCACATGTATATCTGTGTTTACATGACAAATAGGGCTTCTGCAGCTCTAGTGATGCTTACATCAGCAGATCCAATGAATCTTTCTGCGACTTTTTTTTTTTTTTTTTTTTTTATATATACAGGAAAGTATCACAACACAGTCAAGAGCTGAGACTCGTTATTGATATGTGATATCTCAACAAGCATGATGGCCAATGGCCACAAAATCTGTTTTCTGAACTACATCGTAGATCTCATTTCTCAATACATTAGCAACTGAAGTTATTTAATAATTCTGAATACTTGCTGAGATTACACAGAAGATTGTAGATGTTGCTGAATGTTCTTTGCTGAATGTTCTTTCAGTGTAGAATCATACTCAGCACTTTCAGTATAGAATCATACTCAGCACTTTCAGTATAGAATCATACTCAGCACTTGCAGTAAGAAATTCGTTTTTATTATGATCTTCGATTGGCAGTTCCTGTTTCCCTAACTATCATACAGCATTAATTAGCCTTTGTAAAATCTCTGTTTTGTTTCTCACTTTTTCATTATGCAGCTCAATTCCAGATCTTCGTTAGTGATAAAAAAAATATCAATTTTAGTAGGAGACAAAGTAAATTTGTTAAATTTGGAAAAAAAAACTATAAATATGTATCTCAGACATGCTGTGTTTTTTTACTGATACAGAACATCGTATCCTTGATGATTACATACAGCTTTTTCATTTGAAAATAGGGAACATGTCCTGCAGTAAAAT
Organism: Schistocerca nitens; assembly: GCF_023898315.1. Taxonomy (NCBI): domain Eukaryota; kingdom Metazoa; phylum Arthropoda; class Insecta; order Orthoptera; family Acrididae; genus Schistocerca; species Schistocerca nitens. Next base: position 57,740,884 of record NC_064615.1, read on the forward strand.
TTGTTCAGTACATCATACACAGAAAGCCATTCTGCAACTTAATACAGTTCTGTATGGAAATGTCTTTCAAACCCTCCTCCCACACCTTGGACATGTGTAGATGTCCTGAGAGTTAGGTATGGTTGGCCACTATCAATCACATGTTTCTTTTCATTATAAGAAAGTGATGAAAAACAGGTATTTAATAACTGTCTTACTAAGCTTTCACTACCCACTTCCAACCTGATTGCATAAGCAATAATAGACTCGTGTGCAACTCAAAAACAACAATCAACACAAAAAGTGCTAGAAACTGAACCAACACCTGGGACAGGCAAGAGGACTGAGAGCACAAGCATGCATGCACTTTTCCAGGGAATGAAGATATTGAGTCGTTGGAGGCAGATCCAACACCCTGGCGGCTGGCACAGTAGTAGCAGATGACTCTGAACAGTGGAGAGAGTATCTGTAGTATATGGAGCAGTACAATGACTTATAAACACACTATAATGAAACATATATTCAAACAAATGAAATAAAATAATCTACACCACTGCCCATTAAAATTGCTACACCACGTAGATGATGTGCTACAGGTGCTAAATTGAACCGACAGGAAGAAGATGCTGTGATATGCAAACGATTAGCTTTTCAGAGCCTTCACACAAGGTTGGCACCGGTGGCGACACCTACAACGTGCTGACATGAGGAAAGTTTCCAACCGATTTCTCATACACAAACAGCAGTTGACCGGCGTTGCCTGGTGAAACGTTGTTGTGATGCCTCGTGTAAGGAGGAGAAATGCGTACCATCATGTTTCCGACTTTGATAAAGGTCGGATTGTAGCCTATAGCGATTGCGGTTTATCGTATCGCGACATTGCTGCTCGCGTTGGTTGAGATCGAATAACTGTTAGCAGGATATGGAATCGGTGGGTTCAGGAGGGTAATACGGAACGCCGTGCTGGATCCCAACGGCCTCGTATCACTAGCAGTTGAGATGACAGGCGTCTTATTCGCATGGCTGTAACGGATCGTGCAGCCACGTCTCGATCCCTGAGTCAACAGATGGGGACGTTTGCAAGACAACAGCCATCTGCACGAACAGTTCGATGACTTTTGCAGCAGCATAGACTGTCAGCTTGGAGACCATGGCTGCGGTTACTCTTGACGCTGCATCACAGACAGGAGCGCCTGCAATGGTGTACTCAACGACGAACCTGGGTGGACGAATGGCAAAACGTCATTTTTTCGGATGAATACAGGTTCTGTTTACAGATCATGATGGTCGCATCCGTGTTTGGCGACATCGTAGTGAACGCACATTGGAAGCATGTATTCGTCATAGCCATACTGGCGTATCACCCGGCGTGACGGTATGGGATGCCATTGGTTACACGTCTCGATCACCTATTGTTAGCATTTACGGCACTTTGAACAGTGGACGTTACATTTCAGGTGTGTTACGACCCGTTTCCCTACCCTTCATTCGATCCCTGTGAAACCCTACATTTCAGCTGGATAATGCACGACCGCGTGTTGCAGGTCCTGTACAGGACTTTCTGGATACAGAAAATGTTCGACTGCTGCCCTGGCCAGCACTTTCTCCAGATGTCTCACCAATTGAAAACGTCTGGTCAATGGTGGCCGAGCAACTGGCTCGTCACAATACGCCAGTCACTACTCTTGATGAACTGTGGTATCGTGTTGAAGCTGCATGTGCAGCTGTACCTGTACACGCCATCCAAGCTCTGTTTTACTCAATGCCCAGGCGGCCAGAGGTGGTTGTTCTGGGTACTGATTTCTCAGGATCTATGCACCCAAATTGCATGAAAATATACTCACATGTCAGTTCTGGTATAATATATTTGTCCGATGAATACTCGTTTATCATCTGCATTTCTTCTTGGTGTAGCAATTTTAATGGCCAGTGGTGTGTTATTTTTCTTTCAATTTTATTTGGATGTTGACACGTAACTTGCACGCCCTGATAAAACGCCACTGACCAAAAGTAAGGTTACAAGTCTAACGCTCAGAGAATGTACCAGTATAAGAAACCTGTGAACTAAAAACTCATTCCTTTTGGTCACATAACACAAATGACTGAGACAGTGGACCAATCTGAAATTGAAGGTTTCCCTTTGGTTTATAGAAAGGATGAAGGTTTATACATCCAGCTCTTGAAAATGTTGATGGTTTCATCAGCAATCTGCATTTTTGAGCATTGAACCATACAGCATGAAACTTATGTCACAGTCATCAAATGAATTGTTGTCGACAGGAAAAATGTGCTGAATCAAAAGCTTGTATTTTATGTAATCAAAGAACAGCATTTGCCAGATTGTAATGTTGTTATATGGTCATCTACATGAAGCAAAAAGCAACACAACTTTTGATATTTCTTTGGAAGGTAAATAATGAGGTAAGAAATGGTTTAAAAGTGAGACAGCTGTGTTTGGCCTTTCTTGAAAATGTGTTCTGAATGTAATACAAGGAACTCTTGCTATTATTCAGGGCGTATACCCTCTAGGACAACCGGGAAAAACCTGCGAATTTTTTAGCCTGGGAGATAACCCAGGAATTTTTTAGAATTCTGGTAATTTCTCATTGTTTTAGTTTTGAGTTAAATTTTTGTAATTTTGACTGGTAAAAACTGATAATCTAACAAAGAATTTTACTTTAGCCCACTACTGCAGAAGAATACTGCAACAGTAAAACGTAAATGAGAGAAAAACACCAATATAAAATGTAAGTTGCAAAGACAATGCGCCATTTGCAACAACAAAACACAGTGAGCACACAAGTGTCTACTGACAGCAAAATGTGTCAAAGGGTTTAGGACGAAGACTATTCAATACTTCATAACAAAAAACTGTTTTCGATGAGCATGGCATTACAACTGTTTGAATTAAGTTCATTTGAGCAGTTGCCAGTGGGCTCATGTGCTTGCAGAGGGTTGAAGTCATGATGAGCAGCGCCATCTTCTACTTCTTACTTGGAAGTGTGGCTGTTATATGTATAAGCAGTAGCTACAGGCAGCCAGATGCTACCCAGAAAAAATTTTCTGGCACATCCAAGCTACCAGATTCATGCATGCACGGATCAGTCGGGGTTGTAGTGGGGAGTAGTCTCCTAGTGACCCGCATTTACATTTTGTGATTTTGTTGTTCTCTCTTCGTTTACAGCTCTCACGTCAAATGAAACAAAAATGGATTTCTGTGAAATGAATTAATATAAACTAATTACTGAAGACTAAAATATGTTATTAATTCCAGTTTTCTGATTTGATTTTATTTCCTTGTTACTGAAAATTGAGCATTAATTGCTTTGTGGAGCAATGAAGTTATTTTTGTCAGTTTGCTAAAGAAATTTGGCTTGTATTAATCTTTTCCACAGAGGCAGTTAATATATTTGAAAGGAAGTGTTTCATTCCACACTATTAGCTAGTTTCAACAGTTCGCTGAATTTAAACTACATATTTCCATTTTCTGGCACAAATGGCATAGTGTCATAATAAAGAACCAAACACGAGGTAATACAGTAATGTTACTCCTAGAAAATTGGCTTCCCAAGACTCACACTGAAAAGCTTTAGCAGAATTTTACATATCTGCCTTCCTTGAAACACAATGTTTTTTGTTCACAAGAAATGTTTCAACACTTGTCTAGTACCTCCACTAGGCTTGACATTAGTTTTTAATTTGTGTTGTTTACGTCTTAAATTTACAGAACACCATTCTTCAATAATTCATAGACCGACAACATGTAGGGAAGCAGCCTACTCACGCCTTATGAAATTCTCATCAGGCTTTCCATTGTGTGCCAGCCTAGTCCACTGTAACTAGCTCTGATGTCATAAATGTTGCGCAATACTTTTAAAATCAAGTAAATAACCTGAAATGTTTCTAGCATGTCAGGAGTAATACTAAATCAATATGTGTTGAATATCAATTCAATAACTTTTAACCATGAAATTTGGACGTTTTTCTGTAAAAATCACTGGCGCAACAGAAAAGAGCTAGAGACTTAAGAATTTATATTTAGATTCCTTTTTCATAATAATTTAGTAGAAACAGTATTCTGGATCTCGCAAATTAAAATTTTTGTTGAAATTCGTGATTTTCTGGTTTTTGTCTTAGAAATTAAGGAAGCAAGATAGATTAAGTAGGCGATTAAATAAGGCTAGGATGTTTAAATTTAAGTAGAAGGGAGATCCGCTATAATCATAAAGATGTGAGAAGTTTCAATTGAATAACTATAAAACTATAGCGATAGCGTATCTCCAAAGGGCAAGTTCAGAGCTCGTCTACTGCGTGTAGTGTAATTAAATTAATTCTCTCGCCCAAAATATTTGACTTAGCCACGTCAGACTTTTATTATGATTACTTACCTGTGTGCTGATTGCACATTTTAATTGAGAGCTTCATCGGCCATCAGCAAAGGAAGCAATGATTTATTCAATAACTTAAAGTGGTGCATTACTAGCCCAGCGGCTAGACGGGAGAACGGAATGGATTAGACGTTCCCTTAGCCGTCCGCACCGCGGCTTTATACACTCCTGGAAATGGAAAAAAAGAACACATTGACACCGGTTTGTCAGACCCACCATACTTGCTCCGGACACTGCGAGAGGGCTGTACAAGCAATGATCACACGCACGGCACAGCGGACACACCAGGAACCGTGGTGTTGGCCGTCGAATGGCGCTAGCTGCGCAGCATTTGTGCACCGCCGCCGTCAGTGTCAGCCAGTTTGCCGTGGCATACGGAGCTCCATCGCAGTCTTTACCACTGGTAGCATGCCGCGACAGCGTGGACGTGAACCGTATGTGCAGTTGACGGACTTTGAGCGAGGGTGTATAGTGGGCATGCGGGAGGCCGGGTGGACGTACCGCCGAATTGCTCAACGCGTGGGGCGTGCAGTCTCCACAGTACATCGATGTTGTCGCCAGTGGTCGGCGGAAGGTGCACGTGCCCGTCGACCTGGGACCGGACCGCAGCGACGCACGGATGCACGCCAAGACCGTAGGATCCTACGCAGTGCCGTAGGGGACCGCACCGCCACTTCCCAGCAAATTAGGGACACTGTTGCTCCTGGGGTATCGGCAAGGACCATTCGCAACCGTCTCCATGAAGCTGGGCTACGGTCCCACACACCGTTAGGCCGTCTTCCGCTCACGCCCCAACATCGTGCAGCCCGCCTCCAGTGGTGTCGCGACAGGCGTGAATGGAGGGACGAATGGAGACGTGTCGTCTTCAGCGATGAGAGTCGCTTCTGCCTTGGTGCCAATGATGGTCGTATGCGTGTTTGGCGCCGTGCAGGTGAGCGCCACAATCAGGACTGCATACGACCGAGGCACACAAGGCCAACACCCGGCATCATGGTGTGGGGAACGATCTCCTACACTGGCCGTACACCACTGGTGATCGTCGAGGGGACACTGAATAGTGCACGGTACATCCAAACCGTCATCGAACCCATCGTTCTACCATTCCTAGACCGGCAAGGGAACTTGCTGTTCCAACAGGACAATGCACGTCCGCATGTATCCCGTGCCACCCAACGTGCTCTAGAAGGTGTAAGTCAACTACCCTGGCCAGCAAGATGTCCGGATCTGTCCCCCATTGAGCATGTTTGGGACTGGATGAAGCGTCGTCTCACGCGGTCTGCACGTCCAGCACGAACGCTGGTCCAACTGAGGTGCCACGTGGAAATGGCATGGCAAGCCGTTCCACAGGACTACATCCAGCATCTCTACGATCGTCTCCATGGGAGAATAGCAGCCTGCATTGCTGCGAAAGGTGGATATACACTGTACTGGTGCCGACATTGTGCATGCTCTGTTGCCTGTGTCTATGTGCCTGTGGTTCTGTCAGTGTGATCATGTGATGTATCTGACCCCAGAAATGTGTCAATAAAGTTTCCCCTTCCTGGGACAATGAATTCACGGTGTTCTTATTTCAATTTCCAGGAGTGTATATAAGAACGCTGCGCGAGGAAGTAAGGCCCCAGTTCTCTCCAGACGCTGATTAGCGCACCATCTGTGCCGGGAGTCGCGTCGCGTTGGTATCATTGCTATAAACAGCCTTGGATGCCGTAATAAGTTACTCGGTATACGCGTAACCATGAAATCGTTTTCGAGTGAAGTGTTAATTCTGGGATGACTTTAATGATCTATCTTCAGTTTGCGTATGTCGTATTTTTCATGTGCCGCCGCGGGACAAACATTCTACCATTATTTAGCGTGGCGTTTGATGAACATTATCATCAAATCATGGCGAGCATTCACTTAAACATTTAATTTGAACAGTTATAGTCTCATCAGCGCATTAGACTCTGAACTGCTCTGGTAGTTGGATTGTGTGGATTCTTTTTTTTGGTCTGTGATTTTCAGAATATAGTGAACATTTTAGACAGAATCGTTTTTGATTATGAATCCCAGACAATCTCCTAATTCCTCAGAGCTATAAACTGTAGCTATAAGTGTATTTCTCAGATGAAGTGGGCACTAGGAATTTTAATTACAGGCTTCACGTTTTGCTAATCACTTTCTGGTTGCCAATATTGTAGTTAGAGAGCCAGTGTTGAGAACGGCAAACAACAGCATTAAGTAAATAATAGGCACATTTATAATAACAATTATTCCACCCGCCGCCCCACATATGTTGCTAATCGGCCGGGAAATGCATCTACATTACATTCTACATTTAAATAACACCATAAATTCCACCAGCCGCCCCACAATTGGTGCATCGGCCGGGAAATGCATCTTTTCTACATTACACAAAACATTATAAATAACAACATAAATATCCGCCCGCCGCCCCACAAACACGACATGTTTTATCATTGTAACTCCCCACAAAGTTATATATTGCCTCCTGGAGTAGAATATAAACTCCCCGTAAAGCTTTATATTTACTCCTAGAGTAGAATATAAACTGACAATGGCTTCACAAGTAATCTTGTTAATTTTTATACAGTTTGAAAAAGTAATAAAAAGGTTAATTTTCTTAGTTCTTGGTGCATACAAGCAACTTTTTTTATTATTTCTTTTTGTTTTTGCAAAAAATTTGTATTCCGTGATACTAGCTTTTTGCAGTGCTCTTTAGATGTAAACTTCATTGGAAATGTTACATAATAGTATTGTAGAGTATAAATAAGTAAATAAAATCTAAGTTAAAGTCACCAAGTTGCAAAATATTAGGGCACTGTGAGTTGTAAAGTGTAGTTCTGAAACTAATATTTTAACAAGGATTGTATTCTAATTTTGCATTCCTTATCTTGATAGGATATGATAAAGCATTTGCCCTATGTATAGTAACTCCATATGTCCCTTGTGAACTATATGCTGCACTGCTGCATGTGGTCACGTGGTGCCCCACTATGCACAAAATTCAGAACAGAAATGCAACAGGTGTAGGAGTAGAGACAGAAAGTGTATGAGTAGAGATAGATGGTGTATGGGTAGAGCAGATACCAAGCACGGGCTTCCTACTGTAGTGATTCGAGAATTTCTGTGTAAATTCTAGATCCAATCAGCCTTTTACTGTCTCGAACACATGATACTCTAGATACGAGTGTGGGATGGTAAAATCCTACCTACTGTGCATCACATGTTTGTGTGTGCATGTTTAAAGTCAGTCACTAGAAGAAAGTAGACGCGACGGTCAAACAGCACTGACAAGTACTTGTCGGGCAATCCATAGATGTTTTAGAGGAGGAACGATGGAGTTTTTATGCAGCTCTGTGCCTATTGTGTCATTGACTATTGTTATGTGAAGGAAGAACAGTTGAAAAAGTAATCGTGGAAACTCCTAATCCAGCCTTGGTAGAGGCAAGACCTATTTTATGATTCATGTGAAGTAGAGTCATGCTTATTAAGCCAGCTCTGTTATAAATGTAATTAAATTTGTTTCTAATGTTGGACGGAGAAAGTGACTTACTGGAAGTCATATATGTATGTGGAAAGTAAGAATTTTATTCTGTATGGAGTTCATATATACCGTTGGTTAACGAAATGTAAAGTTTGTGTATCTACTTATTTCACAAGTAGAGAGAGAGGCTTAAATATTCCCGTACCCAGCATCATTCTACGGAGATGAAGTCAAGAGAGTTTTCCAGCAGCCAGCCAGCCAGCAAAGAAGATCGGCTATGAATCTCAAGTAAGTCACCTCGTATAAAAGAAGTGGGAAGTTTGTACGTCTATGTCACATTTTAAGTCGGCATCAAAAACGTTAGAACATGGCAGCCTGTGTGAAAGGACCCAAGAAAACGGGAATTGTAAGTCAAAAACTAGAGAAGAAGTTGTTACATGTTGCCCCTAGCAACCAAACATTAACACGACAAGGGATTTACTCTGAGACTTTGGAATGTGTTCAAGTATCTAATGAAGCAAAATTTGAATGAAAAATGGTGAAAGACATGGAAAATTCACAACTATAAAACAGCAAGGAAGATTTCGACACATTTGTCTAAGAAGAAATATGCGTAGAACACTTCAACCGAGAAGATCCAGTGCGGGGAGTATACAGCTCTCGCACATATCGCGGGGACGCTGACGCGGACGCGGAAACCAACCTATATCCGATGTCGCCGGCACCAACGAGACTTCTAAGCCAGCTGAGCATGAAATAAAACTTCATTACTTTAGTGCGAAGTGGTACATACTGTTGAGTGAACTTTTATTGTGTAATTATAGTATTTAAAGTTAGTTTTAAATGCTTACTAGGGCTAAAGCATATAAAAGCATGGACAATATACATCAAATTGAGGACACTCAAGAACCAGCTATGGCTATGAAAGTGAGTAAAGAAGTGCCAGACTGGACTGAGTTGATAAATTTAATTAAAGCTCAGAGTATGCAATCAAATGCTCAGAATGAGACTCTAAGGAAAGAATTAGACTTGGTAAATTCTCAATTAAGTACCCAGAGTGAAGCTTTAAATGCTCATAGTCTTAAGTTAAACTCATTAGAATCGCAATTAAATACCCAGAGTGAAGTTTTGAATGCCCAAAGTGAAACTCTAAATAATCAAATGACAAATCTAGGTTTACTAAATGCCAAAGTAGACTCACAAAGCAAAGAATTTATTAATCTACGTGAAGGCATGGGTGCTCTTAAGACTGAATCTGATGCCTTAAATAGTAGAGTAGAAGTACTGACTAATTCCTTGACCATTCACGTAAATCAAATGTTTACTGACCTTGGTCAGAAACAGAATGACAATTTCAAGATTTATCAAGAAGGTTAGAATTTAAGATTGAGGAAAGATGTAATAATGTGGAATCTGAAATTAATGAAAAGTTAGGATCTTTTGAAAATGTGTTCAATGTTAAGGTGAATGCTGTAAAGCAGGGGTTGAATACTTTGAAAGAGAGTGTAGATAAGAATACAGGTGTCAGTACACGAGTAGATAATGTAGAAAGAAATTTCAAAGAGAAAATAATGAACTCTGATATCATAAATGTAGGTAGTTTGGAGGAACAGTTTGAAGAAATTATAGATCAAAAAGTTATCGAGAGAATTACCTCCGGAAACGTATCACCTATTCTGTCTTCCGAACTTAGTGATACCAGGAAGGGCATAGATGAGTTGTGGAGAGAATTCAAGCTGATCCAGGAGAAATTAGAAAAAAAGGTAACATCACCTAATTTGGTGTTAACTAATGAAGCTGTGACTGATTTACAATGGGGGGGGGGGGGGGCTAATTCAGTGTTGTCTAGACAATTCCTTAAATTTAAGCTGGACGGAGTTGTACAACTGACCCATGTCTTAAAAAGGTTTAACCAAGCATTACCAAAAAAATTGGGAAGATTCTAAGAAAATCGAATTTGCAGGGGGGGGGGGGGGGGTTACCTTCCTTCTAGGGGAAGCCTCAGAAGAGGGAACGGTAAATGTTCAGAATTTTTCCTCGTGGGAGGACTTTCAAAAGAAAGTCTGCCAGTTCCCAAGAATATTACAATAATACTTGGGGTACTATGAGAAAATATTTCGATTGGCATTTAACACGAGCAAAGTATTTAAATAAGCCAATGGAAGAAGAGGCATTGGTACTTATTTTAACTAGACGATTGCCCATGTATGTGAGAAAAGACATCTTATGTAGTGGTTGGAAAACAATAGATGAGTTGTTGTCTCTTGTTGACGCACTCGATGCGATAAGTAAGGACCGCAGCAAAACTTTGCACCAAGGTGAAAGTTCAGCTGATAATTATCAAAAGAAACATCCACATTTAAATGCAGTAAATTCTCAAGAATTTGTACCGAGTAACCTAAGAACACAAAATGGGAATGTAGTACCTTGTTACGGTAACCAACCCGTAATTAGTAGTAATGATGAAAACATTCTTTGACCTGGATCCAGGGCCGGGGCCCAGGTCTTGGAAATACATTAGGAGGCCTAGTTCCATATAAGTATGTTAATTTTACACACAAAATACCCACAAATGAATGGTTGCTACTTGAAGATCCAAGCTTAGCCACTAATAACCCACAGCCTATAATAGCAGGGACAGTGGAAACTTCCGAGGTTAACATATGAGGTATCACTCATCTCAAATGCATTTTTTAACTCGCTGTAGAATAAACAGCACTTACTGTTATTGCCAGTGACTGGAGTGTACATAGTCGGTATAACAGGAACAAAAAGTAAACTTGTGAAATACGAAAGTGAACTGCAGTATTGGAAAAATATTATTTCATCAAACACTATTAATAGTTGAGAATATTAATAGAGATGTATTGTTTGGTTTAGATTGGTTATTACAGTTTAAAGTCATCTTAAGCATTGACGAAATGCTTCTTTGTTTTGGTTGTGGGGACAGTAGATGTTGGACACCATTTGTGACAGATAATTACATTGGAAAACAAACAACTGAGTGTCAGTGTTTACGATTAACAGCTACAGCACAATTGTCGCCAAAGGTCGATACTGTGGCTCAAGGAACACATCGAACTGATATACTACACAAGTTAATGAATCCCAGGTATTAACCGATCAACAAAGGCAAGATTTATTTAAATTTTAATGGAGTATGAAGTAGTGTTTTCTGACTGTCCAGGTAACATCAGCGACTATATCTGTAAGTTCAAAATCAAAGATGACACTCCATTCTTTTGCAAACTGTATCCAATACCGGTGAGTTTGAAGGAAGCAGTTCGGGATGAGATTAACAAAATGGTTGATAATAATATTATAGAACTAAGTTCCAGCATAATGAATAATCCTCTGGTCATGGTAAAGAAAACTACAGGCGGAGTACAGTTAGTTTTAGACACTCGTACATTGAAGCGACATATAGAGACAGAGAGAGACCGACCAATTAACATTGACGAATTGTTATCCAAGTTTGAAAAGGCAAAGTTCTTTAGCATAATGGATTTGACTGCAGGATATTGGCAAATAGAATTACATCCAGAATCCTAAAAGTATACAGCATTTTTGTTTGATGGGAAATCATATCATTTCAATGTATTGCCATTTGGACTTAATATCTCTGTCTGCATTTATACGTGCATTAGATGAAGCACTAGGACTTTGGATCAAGGTGCAAATGATGTGTTTGAAAACGTTAAAAGAGCACTTGTTCAATCACCCATATTACATCAGCCAGTTATGGGCGAACCTTTTAAATTGTCGTTGAAAAAGTAATTGTGAAAACTCCTAATACAGCCTTGGTAGAGGCAAGACCTATTTTATGATTCATGTGAAGTAGAGGAATGGTTATTAAGGCAGCTCTTTTAAAAATGTAATTAAATTTGTTTCTGATGTTGTACGGAGCAAGTGACTCACTGGAAGTCTTATACGTATTTGGAAAGTAAGAATTTTATTCTGTATGGAATTCAAATATACCGTTGGTTAACGAAATGTAAAGTTCGTGTATCTACTTATTTCACAAGTAGAGAGAGAGAGAGGCTTCAATATTCCCGTACCCAGCATCATTCTATGGAGATGAAGTCAAGAGAGTTTTCCAGCAGTCAGCCAGCCAGCAAAGAAGATCGGCTTCGAATCTCTTGTAAGTCACCTCGTACAAAAGAAGTGGGAAGTTTGTACATCTACTTCACGCTTTAAATCGGCATCAAAAACGTTAGACTGTGTCATTGACGTAGCTTCACATGCGCAGTAATGCCTGTCTTCTGGCGCTCTCTGGCAAGTGCTCAAATGAACCTATTTCTAACAGGTTGTGGGGAAATATTGTGAATGGTGATTTCAGAAGCGTTACTTTCAAAGTACTTTTATGCGAGATGAAGTATGTTATGTGTGAGAATGTGTGAAGGATTTCTTAAATCACAGAGTGTTGATTCTCATTCATAACTTAACACTTTGAGGAGTGATTTCCTATAAAAATTCTGGCCCCAGAAGACCAGACATTTAAAATTTTACTAGCTCATTTGTGTTTGATTTATCATAAAGGGTAATACATGCAAAAAAGCACAATCTTTATATGAAAGATTGGCTTTTCTTGTAGCTATACTAATGTATTTTAATTTAAACCATGAACTTTTCGTGCTACTTGGTAGTGATGTTGCTCTTGGCTGACCACATGAGTTGTCCTATGCCATGAATATCTGCTGTCATTGGCTGGTGAGATAACGTAACGTGAGCTATAATTGGCTGACAAAAGTGCATCACAATCTCGATTTAAGTGCTTTGGAGACTAACATGCTATAATACAAAAATATGCAGGGTACATTTTATGTGGACCAAACATCTTTCAAAAATGGGTTATTCCTAAAGAACTGGGAAGTTCTACACTGGTTTATAAAACTTTTACCATTCAAAGGACTGATAAATTTTACAATTCTGAGGAAAAGTATATTGTCACTCAACATGGAGAAAGTGTATTTTCACCTGTAAAAAATACGTAAACCAGGAAAATCTGGTGATTTTTTTCCCCTCATTCATATATATATACCCTGTTATTAAGTATTAACAGATGAACTGTGATATGACTTCACACAGTCATATTGTAACTGTTTCTACTTTTTGTTTCCATAATTCAAAGGCAGGTACCCTTTGAAGTCCTTTTTATAACAAGTTTTTTGCCTTTAAATGTGTAATAGACTCATTCAAACTTTTGCTTGATTTACAGCCCTTCCCTCCACACTTTCCATATTGGTCAGCTATTGCATCTTAAAAGTAAGAAAAAGCAGTATTCTTGAGAAAAGCAGTATTTAAAAGAACATTGCATGAAATCTGTTGGTGCTACAGTAATGCCATTTCCACAGTACATGCAGTGGGTAGCAGAGGGGTGCATTGATGCAATTTACTGGAGGATGGTGTAACTTTATTTAGACTCTTTCTATCCATGTCATCAATTTATGTAATAATTGTCCGTGCTCTGTGTTCTGCACCTTTCCCCTATAGTTATAAATGTTTAACATTTTATTTAGACTTTTGTGTGCCATTCTTCTAGGTTACAGAATTTGGAGGCAGAGGAGGAGATGACTATTGGGGACTCACTAAGTCAGGAATCGCAGCTTAGCTCTTACAGTGCCTCAGGAGGTACTCCAAGAAGTAAGAAGAAAAGAAAAAAGTGATGGCGTTAGCATTATATGAAGCACTAAATAAGTGGCGGATTTGATATTTATTCAGCATTGAGAAAACACTTTGATGATATACTGTGAAATAAAGTGAAATAACCTTTTGGTTGTTACTTTTCATTGTAGCTGCCAGCTATTCATTGTAGCTGCCAGCTTACTTAATGTGGTAATTGTTTGTTTGTAGTTTAACTTTTTGCTGTTATATAAGTGCAGTGCATTGTAAGATATGCTAAAGATAAAGAAATTTATTTATTTTCTGCTGGTAACATGTGGTTTTTTATGTGTTTGCAATATCAGCAATGTGCAGTTACAGCATTGTTTGGCCAAACAGTTCTTTTTAACTCTATCGTACAGTAATTTAATTCATCATTTCATACTGCAGCAGTAGTTTTTATATGCAATTTAGCACTGCATTTATTGCTAGGACACAATAGTCACTGACATTATTCATGATAATTTAAAGTTGCAGTGGCATTTAAGATTAAGCCACTGATTAAGTCACCCTTTAAAAGTATTTCCAATCAACATCTTCAGAATATTTGTAGCAGATTATGAAAAATTGCTCATTTGACATAAGGTCATTTTGCTGTTAATGTTAATCTTCAGTTAACCATATGGAAATCTGTTTCACATCTCATATTCATGGTTATGAATTTGCATGTTCCTTTTTGTGATTTAAGTGTCTGTTTTCACTAACTTAATAGTTTGTGGCACATATGTGGTGTAAATAGTGAGAATATTAAAGTGAATAAATAGACATTTACCAGATGTTCATTGTTTCACTTTCACTGCAGTTCCCAAGGCTCTCTTATGTATTATAAAACCATTTTCGTATTAGTTTGGCAGATCCCACTCCACAGTACTATTCCATAAGGCAAGAAAGATTATACTAATCCAGAATTCACAGTCCATAGTGTTCTGGGATTAAGGTATGGTGATAACTTTTTTAATACCTGTAGACTGGATGTTATTTTGTTGCAGACATGATCAACTTGCTGTTTGCTGGAAAGCCTGTTGTCTATACATAAACCCACAAATTTACACCCCACACTGGTCTTTAGCTGTATCTCATGATTCACAGTATTTTCACAATAGATGGCATACTACTGTGAGAGATGACTACTGCATGTTTCTAGAAATATTTATTTTAACATTCTCAACTGTAAATTGTTACAATATTTTTGTCTTCTTGAAACACTTGGTTTAAAGTGAGTAATATCAGTTTTTCTATGTAAACTTTTATCACTTTCAAAGGGAACTCTTTCTTGCCTTTTGATAAAGGTGTTGTTTTTACCTCTTCACTAGGACTGGGCCAACTGTTGGCAGACAGACACCTGACAAATCATTAGCATATGTAGTAATCAAATGCTTACTATTTAGAACACTTGGAAAATCGTTTTTGACCATCTCCCTTATCAGATGTGAGATGGAAAGCAAAAAAAGGAGCTCCTGCTAGAGAAAATTTTCAGTACAAGCAAAGATATTCAATAATGTGTAAAATATCTATTTTCGTTCTTTTTATATTATAGAAATTTACTTCATCCTCTACATACTTGTATCAGTTTGAGGAATCCAGCAGGAGTCAATAATATTAAAATCAATAGATTTCAGTCTTCTGACAGTGGACCTGTTTTCATTATGAAGAGATAACATTGGCCTGATAAGAGGTCCCCTTTATAAATCTCACAGATGTGTATGCAGTGCTTCACAAAATAGTAGTGCCTAAATTTTAGAGGCATTTTAAGGAGCTCAGAATAGATTTATATCAAATAAGAATGCTTTTGTGATTACAATAATACCAAACAAGACAAGTGGTCCATTTTTATATGCGAGTTAGAAATGCCTACAGATGCAAAGTTGCATTTGGCAGTCTTAAAACAACAACTGATTTTACTGTAGCAACAAAATTGTGTTTATGCCTTTCTTGGTTTAAAATTTAAAATAATTGAACATAGAATCGTGACAGCAGTAAAGAATATGTGATGAAGCCTATCAAATATTTCAAGATTATTTGAGTGAGAGAGCACTGAGTAGTTATGAATCGAGTTGTGACGAACTGGAACCTCGGGGTGAGGAAACAGTTAACCTCTCTGATAATTCTTTATTACTAGACATTCCAAATTTTGATGAAGCCTTGGGCAAAACGATAATTCTTTATTATTAGACATTCTGAAGTTTGATGAAGTCTTAGGCAAAATGATAATGGTGAAGTTGATAGTATGGAATACTTTGACCCTGTCATAACTGATTACTGCATAGATTTAATTGACTCTTTTGATGCTGACTGTAACAATTTTATTCAGAATTTTTTAAAACATGTTGCAGATGTAGAATGAGATTTTCACTCTGCAGCGGAGTGTGTGCCGATATGAAACTTTCTGGCAGATTAAAACTGTGTGCTGGATCAAGACTCGAACTTGGGACCTTTGCCTTTCGCGGTCAAGTGCTCTACCAACTGAGCTAACCAAGCACGACTCACGATCTGCCATCACAGCGAAAGGCAAAGGTCCCGAGTTCGAGTCTCGGTCCGGCACACAGTTTTAATCTGCCAGGAAGTTTCACGTTGTGGATGCATTTAAGAATTTTGCAATAACTTTTCAGTTATTATTCTGAAATTGAGCATTATGAAAATACTATCAACACAGTAATTTTAGGATAACTGTGATGTGTAACTTCAGATTCTTCTTTGACTGCTTGTAAATATAAAGTACAGGTTGAGAGGAAACAACCACATCCTAAATATTTAGCAAAAGGTTGGCATATTTGCAAAACTAAAATGCCTAACAAAAATGTACAGTGATGTAGGATTAATTGCCAAAGCACACATCAATGTAAGAAAACTCTAAAAATGTGACTTCTTTTTCTGATTCTGAGTTTTGTAAGATTTTTACACAATTACAGAGAATAAAATGTCATCATCTTACCAGGCTCCAGGTATAATGATATAATGCAAATTTAAAACTTATACCTTTAAGTGATAATAACTCAAAAGTTTTGAAACTTATACGGGTTCATTTACAAATGATGTACCCCTAAAACTTATATAAAGGAGAGCATTTTCTCAGGGTATTTGCCCAGAAGTAGTTGCCGGGAAGCTCAAATCAGATATTTAAACATTTTGCTAGGGGCATTTAATATCTGGAACTGCTATGGCTTTAGTGCGTGAAGGCCGGCTGTTGTGGCCGAGCGGTTCTATGCTCTACAGTCTGGAACCGCGCAACTGCTACGGTCACAGGTTCGAATCTTGCCTCAGGCATGGATGTGTGTGATGTCCTTAGGTTAGTTAGGTTTAAGTAGTTCTAAGTTCTAGGGACTGATGACCTCAGAAGTGCTCAGAGCCATTTGAACCATTTAGTGCCTGAAGAAACTAAAATCGAAACTGTTATCTACAAAGCATTGCAAAAGAGAGTGAGTTTTAAAGGGAACTATAAAAAAAGACTAAGGAATATTTTGAAGATGACGATAAAAATTGTGACCATTACACATTGGCATGGCCCAGCAGGTTCACATACCCAGTAACATGTCATAGTCCAGACGTATTTATTTCTTGGTACTATTCAGAACTGTAACATTTGGGATTTAGTATGAGACTGTGAACAAACAAGTAACTACCTACTTCCAGAAAGTCTAGGAGTAACAAAGGAGTCCAGTGTTCTTTATTAGTAATTTCCATAGTTCCTTGGAGAACCACAGTCATGGAGAAGACATGATGCTGACAGTTGTATAGGTCAGAACAAGAACACTATCGTACTAGGATATCTTATGTGGAAAATCTATAATAACAAAAACCAGATAATTGTTTTGTCAATTGTGTCAGTAGTCCACATGAAATTTCCATGTGCCTGAGCATTTGGACTAAAGAAAAAGTTGAGGGCCACTTACATCTCTTCCCTATGAGAATTCACTGACTGTGTTGAGAAATCTGCACGTATAACACATGCCGCCGCCCCCCCCCCCCCCCCCCCCCCAAGATCTGTTGCAAACAGAAAGACAAAGACGTTCTGTGTCCTGAAGTAGAACCAGAACCTGAACCAAAATTTCAAGTCGGTGGCAATGAGAATCCTGAGGAAGAACCTGACCAACCATGTATTCCAGAACCAAAGAATGTGAGGTGAAAACGCTGTTTCTTAGTGACCTTGTAATCCTTCAAACTCAAGTTTTTGAAAGTAAAAAACCAAATCCTTTGACCGCTATAAAATATGGGATCTCAGGGTTTTGTGAATTCAAAATTTTTGGTGGTTCTGGGCCCATTAACGGCTCCAAAATCAAAATGTGGTCCAAATGATACCATAACATAGAATAAAAATACCAATATTTGAGGGGAAAAAAAGCAATGCTGTGTTTGCTAATTTTTTGCAGTTTGGGCCAATTAATCTGGTTTTATGTACACAGTAATGTGCTACAGTTCTGAAGGGGGTAACTAGTTAATGTGTAAACTTTACAGAAGCTCTCCTGCGAACCTTGCAGAACTAGCACTCCTGAAACAAAGGATATTGCGGAGACATGGCTTAGCCACAGCCTGGGGGATGTTTCCAGAATGAGGTTTTCACTCTGCAGCGGAGTGTGCGCTGATATGAAACTTCCTGGCAGATTAAAACTGTGTGCCCGACCGAGACTCGAACTCGGGACCTTTGCCTCTCGCGGGCAAGTGCTCTACCATCTGAGCTACCGAAGCATGACTCACGCCCGGTACTCACAGCTTTACTTCTGCCAGGACCTCGTCTCCTACCTTCCAAACTTTACAGAAGCTCTCCTGCGAACCTTGCAGAACTAGCACTCCTGAAAGAAAGGATATTGCGGAGACATGGCTTAGCCACAGCCTGGGGGATGTTTCCAGAATGGAGAGCTTCTGTAAAGTTTGGAAGGTAGGAGACGAGGTACTGGCAGAAGTAAAGCTGTGAGTACCAGGCGTGAGTCGTGCTTCGGTAGTAGCTCAGATGGTAGAGCACTTGCCCGCGAAAGGCAAAGGTCCCAAGTTCGAGTCTCGGTCGGGCACACAGTTTTAATCTGCCAGGAAGTTTCATATCAGCGCACACTCCGCTGCAGAGTGAAAATCTCATTCTGGAAACATCCCCCAGGCTGTGGCTAAGCCATGTCTCCGCAATATCCTTTCTTTCAGGAGTGCTAGTTCTGCAAGGTTCGCAGGAGAGCTTCTGTAAAGTTTGGAAGGTAGGAGACGAGGTCCTGGCAGAAGTAAAGCTGTGAGTACCGGGCGTGAGTCGTGCTTCGGTAGCTCAGATGGTAGAGCACTTGCCCACGAAAGGCAAAGGTCCCGAGTTCGAGTCTCGGTCGGGCACACAGTTTTAATCTGCCGGGAAGTTTCATAATAGCACACACTCCGCTGCAGAGTGAAAATCTCATTCTGGAAATGTGTGTAGTAATTGCAGATGTTTTCCAGTGGCACTACTCATTGAACGTTCTGGTAGCAGTACACTGTGATGGGATCTGTTCAAAGTGTTGGAAAGCTCCAAGAATACTCCTGCAGCTAGGGACTTTCACTTATTTTTTCAAGTAGTTGATGGGCTAGCTGCACTGATGCCAATATTGTATTTTCAATGTTTGTGTAATCGTTCTGGAAATCACTTAATATGTCAGCAAGGTATAGTATTCCAAGATGGTGTTTAAAATTAGTTTCCCAACCAGTTTGCTGAATGTTGAGAATAAGTTGACTTCAACATGCCTTTTCCTCTTTTTTTTGCAAAGCATTTGGCCATAGCCAGTTTCAATTTTGGAGACAATACATATTTTTCAAGAAGTTTATTAAATAAACTAATGATTGTATCTGGATGCGTGTTTACCGTATTTACTCGAATCTAAGCCGCACTCGAATCTAAGCCGCACCTGAAAAATGAGACTCGAAATAAAGGAAAAAAAAGTTTCCCGAATCTAAGCCGCACCTGAAATTTGCGACTCGAAATTCAAGGGGAGAAAAAAGTTTTAGGCCGCGCCTCCAGATCGAAAGAAAATTGGTCCATTGTAATATGAGACACAATTTAAGTCGAATGAATGACGATACAGCGACAGTAGTTTGGTTCGAGTCGTAAGCTTAGCAGTTAAGCATTACCAGGTAGCCATTGCTATGCATCAGGCGCTCCGTCCGTATTTATATGAGTACCCTTCCTTTTTCACGTGCTCTGTCTGTTTTGAATCGATTACTTATTTTGCTTTGATCTGATGTCCTGTTTTCTTTGTTATAGGTGTTCACGTCACCCTAAGCTGAAAATGCGTCGTTTGTCGCATTCTGATAGTGCGTGTTAACGGTCTGTCGCGGCTCGCGGCACGGCTTGCTTTTGTGCGCGCTACCGCCGCTTACAATAAAAAAAAAAAAAAAAAAAAAAAGGAATCGTCTCATTATCGAAACAATGGCAAGAGACTGCTATTTGTTGTTACTTACACTGCTGCTTTCGTTGATAATGATCAACAAGAACCAAATAATAGACTGCGTATGATAGAACATGTTCTGAACGAGAGTTCGGCGATAATTTTTCTCCGTTTGAAAATCTTTGCGGCCGCTTCTTTAGTACACCAAATTCTGCACAGAAATTAGAGTCATCTTAGATTTAAAAATCTAGTCAGTTGCCGTGCTTCATTTCTGACTGTATCACATTAGGCATAAGAATAATACGATTATAAACATGACAC
The DNA here is from genome assembly GCF_023898315.1 of Schistocerca nitens. NCBI lineage: Eukaryota > Metazoa > Arthropoda > Insecta > Orthoptera > Acrididae > Schistocerca > Schistocerca nitens. The sequence goes on from NC_064615.1 coordinate 57,761,049, forward strand.
GATACGTATATTCTTCCGCATTTGCTGTTGTTTCACTCTAGTTTTGTAGTTTATTAGGCAGACAGGGTTTAAATGAGATAGCAGCAAACGCGAAAGAATACATGGCAAAATGTTTATATTCGTATTATTCTTATGGTGAAGAGAATACTGCATGTGATTCGCCGGCCGGAGTGGACGAGCGGTTAAAGGCGCTACAGTCTGGAACCGCACGACCGCTACGGTCGCAGGTTCGAATCCTGCCTCGGGCATGGATGTGTGTGATGTCCTTAGGTTAGTTAGGTTTAAGTAGTTCTAAGTTCTAGGGGACTTATGACCACAGCAGTTGAGTCCCATAGTGCTCAGAGCCATTTGAACCATTTTTGCATGTGATTCACATTTCATCAGGTTCCTATTAGCAACCATCTCTTCTCACTGGTAGGAAAAAATTCAGAACGTAGAGTTGGCCACATTGACAAACATCCTAAACAGTCTTCTCGTAGTACATTGAAATTCTGCTACATTCGAAGATGAACAATACGGAATTTGTATTTACTTCGTTGGATAATGTATGAAAATGCAGTGGTCGAAACTCGGGGCGGAGAAAAAAAG